>NC_056733.1:1736299201-1736304201 GCF_019279795.1 Protopterus annectens | reverse complement strand
GGCCTTGCAGTACTCTCCAGGCACGTGTGCCCACATCTTTATAGTATGTGTCATGCTACATAATATGATCCTGCAGAAACAGCTGCAGCAGGGACATAATGGTGAAGGCCCTCACAGCCCAATGCAATTGCCAAGGCCATCACAGGCACAGAGGGATTCAGACCACGAACACCCTGTGCCATCCCCAGTAGGCAGACAGAGGCATGCCCAATATGCCCATGCCTTGGCAAAGAGGGAATGTATAGCACATACACTGACAGTGTAGGCCCCTATGGACTGACACACTTCTCCACCTGCACACACAGTAAAACGGATGGCACACACACACAACCACCTGTAAATTGTAATGTATAGATGGCCTACTGTGTGAATCCTACACAGGCAGCCCTCAACTATTGCACACACAACAGCTATTGGAACAAGGAAAGTCAACACCTGAACAGTAAACGAAGCTAACAGCATATGTTGATGCTGTATGTATAGGTTACTAGGTACATCGGTAGGTACATGCCCGATTGTCAGAGGCCATTCATCAGCCTAGGCAAAATGTGTCTGCTATCGCCACCCCATCAATTAACTAACTGTCCCTCTGTGGAGCAGAGTCAATTGCGGGATCCATGTGTATAACAACTGTTCTGCACCTACCCTGCATGGATTCCCCGGTGTGTTAATGAGGGACTCCATATAATGTAATCAGGGATGTAGTGCCAAAGCATGGGGAGTACCCATGACAGGTATCTGCCACCCCAGCATTATCCAGTTATGGATGAGTCAAGGTGTAGCACATTACAGTGTGTGGCTCACTGTGACACAGATTCCGAATGCTGGAGCTCATCCATTAAACATCACTTGGACATACCATTAATAGGTATCATCCATATGTAAACTAAATGAGTTACACATTTGACTGCAGTATGGAGGAACAGCCATAGTAGAGTCCACATACAAAACACCATAACACTTGTACAAATCCCAGATGTCCAAGTGGTAAAGCCACTGACTGTGTCGTGCATGTTCCTGGTTCCACATCCTGCAAGCTCCGTTACGTAATCCCGATGGCATGAATAATGGATGCTGGATGCAGGTCATTAGAGCACGTTTAAGCAAATGTTAGCGGGTTTATGCAGCGGCAAGTGATGGTAAGCGTTGTTTAAACATGACTACATGGATATGCGCAAAACAGGTCTAAGCTTTGCTGAATTTCACACAGATCACGGTCAAAGATGTCCAGAACAGGTGAAACCAGCATTATTCACCCTTGTACTAATAGTGCCTGCTCTGAGAGGTAAAATGACCACTGCCAGGAGTAGAACACGCAACCATGTACAAAATCACCTACCACTAAGCTACCTGAGATGTACCAACGTCAGGTGTGTATTGTGACAGGTTAAAACACAAAAGGGCAGAGTTCAGGAAACAGCATACACCACCATGTACACCATGTACCCAACGAAAGGTGTGTTGTTCACTCTCTCTCTCTCTCTCTCTCTCCCCCTGACTATATATAATATATATATATATATATATATATATATATATATATATATATATATATATATATATATATATATATATATATATATATACATATATAAAATAGGGATAGAAAGGGTGATAGAGAAATGTATGTTGATATATACAGATATACATATATCTGCACATACATAGACAGGTTAACGACTTGTACACAACCATGGAGGTACAAATAAGTAGGATACTTCCAACTACCGAATGCTTTACATACCAACATGCATAATCATGAGGCTTAAAGACCAAAAGACCACAGTACCAGAACACTATAACTGCGAGTAATATTATCACGATGTTAAGGGACATTTAGTTATTGCTGCTGGTGCTGTGGTCCAGGTAGGTACTGTGTTTAAGTGTGGTTCCGATTGCTGTAGTGTGTGTAAGTGTGTGTTGAGAGCGCGGTGTGTGTTTCCGTGGGACTGTAATGTGTGTGTGTGTGTGTGTGTGTGTGTGTGTGTGTGTGTGTGTGTGTGTGTATGTGTGTGTGTGTGTGTTTGCATCATGTGTCTGTTTGTGCTAACTCAGAGGTAGATTATTACAGTAGTTGTGGTCATAGCCAGCCTTAAGCATACGGTTACCACCTGTCCCAGTTTGAGAGGGACAGTCCCTCTTTGGGCAGTTGTGTCCTGACAAAAAATATTAAAAAGGGCAAATGTACCGAGATTGTAGGACATAATTATGTCCCATATATTATGTAATAGATGCATTAAATAGTTATTCCTGTATATAAAATACGTAAATGTTACAAGAAACATAATAAGCAACTAAAGTGCTACAAGAATAAGGTTTTATTTAGGACAAAAGTAAGTTCTGTCCTTTGTACTGACAGTGGGTATGTGTCGGCCTCCAATCCCCGATGTGTGTCCTGCAAATGTCCCACTATGGCCATTTGAAAAGGTGGCAACCCAAGCCAAAGAGATTCAGTCACCAACACAACTGCAATGAGTGCAAATATCTGTGACGGAAATACACGAGACAGCTTTCATGTAGCAACATTTCATTACATATCGCTGTATTTCAGAGGGATTGAAGGATCAACATCTCCTGCATGCTATATAGGAACCAGTTAACAATGGCTTAATGAATAAGCCTTCAATAACCATAGTATTAGTCTACTAAATGACAGGTCTTCAATTAGGGAAGGAGCCCCCACACACATATGGAATATGTATAAATGCAGTCCCCACAAACCTTTATCTGCTATGTACACCCACCTACATCTCCCCCACACCAGAAACAATTACAATACAGACTATAATAACATCACAAACATCTACTCATTCAATGACATCTGCAGAAGTGTTAACATACCTTGTGAGAGACACAGTTGTAATAGCGCCATGTGAAATTGTTTCTGTTGTACAATGGAACAGACGCCGATGTTACAGGTTTTGTTTGCAATAGTCTCGTATCAGACAGTTGAGATAACAGCTACACTCACATGTAGAACTACATACTCTAGCCATCACACACCATCCATGGGGGACATGAATTCAAAATATCTGTGTCTCTCCATATATCAGTTGCAATTCATCACAATAAAACACATCCAGACTGTCTCCCTGGAAGGTAGGGCAAAAGGAACATGCCCAAGTGGAGTATTCAATTATACCCCACTGTTGCCATGTAATTGGCCAATGGAGTAGCTGCACAGCTGATGTGCATGTAATAATTTACTCCGGAACACCAATTGGTGGTTACAGGTATCTACGTATAAAATGATGGCTTGCCATACATTCAAACCGTATGCTCATACCATAGAACCGTTTAAACAGGAAAGGAGTAACACAGATATTATCGTAAACTCGGACCACTAAGAAGGTATGTAGAACACTCAGTATGTTAGTGTATGTAGCGCCTGTTCTGTATTAATGAAAGTGTACGCAATGCATACAGTGCGAAAAGGTATTACGTAATGATGTTTTGTTGAGCATAGTAACACTTGTAGAAACTGTGTGTACTGCTGTGGGCCACAAGGTAAACACCTCATACACCACAATGGATGCTATATAAGGGCTTTAAACATAACAATTCCACTCCAGCTGCTGTCAGTCGTAGGGTTTGTCCAACAAGTACGTGCCATAACAGGGGATAGTATATGTTGATATACTGTAAGAGTAGGCATATGTATGGGTGTATAACAAGAATAACATGCCTAAGGTGGTCCTGCTGTGCAATTATGCTTTGCATTATGGGATATGGTTTCAAAAATGTGAAAAGTACAGTATTGTAGGTAGATATGTCAAATATTTTACATAGCATTACTGTTATATTATGCAAACATAAGGTATGTATATTGGAATGTACAATACACAATAACAAGATACATATGGCTTGTAGTCACCAGACAGTGTAACAGCATGATAGCTAATTGAAATGGAAGAGCTACTCAATTATCCAGTCACAAAGGACATGTAATAGCTTCATAGGTTCATAGTTAGGTACTATGCTGTCTGGTCAAGTCCATTTGTAAGCCCACATACAGTGTTTTCACTGACGGCACCTCCCTAGGTTAGTGTCCTGTGCCTGTGAACAGCAGAGCCATTTGTTTCCTGCACCTGTGTACAGTACAGCCACTGCAGTGATTCATGACGTACATGTCTGTCCCTCATCCACCCATCGAGGTATCTCATGAAGAGTGCTAGTGAGGGCCCTGCCTGTTGTACATAGGAATCATGTTCCAAAGCATGGTGAGTGTCCATTTCAGGAATGTATCCCTCCAGCACGTGCTACTCATTGTTGCATTTGAGTACATATCCCAGAGCATGTTGCTCTCAGTGGCTTTTGCTTATGTTGCTTATGTGGAGCATATCCATCAATATTGTTGTGGACATGGGCCTTGTATGTTCAGCAGAGGTTACCTGTGAGCATGCAGTATGCAAATGAGTACAGTTGGGGTTTCTGTAGTTGTGCTGCATACATCATCCTTCAGAGGTGAGTAATCCTGTTGGTGTGTTAATGTTGTGGTATTTAAAGCCATTGCTGTTCCGTAAGGTACACCCCAAATGGGGTGTTGTACCCCTGAACGTGTTTCATAAGTCAGGAGTATAGAGGTACAATGGCAGCCTTTGTTCCGGCTACAAACCCATTACAGATTAGGGTGGCCATGTAGAAGGATATCCACACCACCTTGGCAATATGGTTATCAAAGGAGTAGTGATATCTACATGTGTACTAAGATCCCTTATAATGTCTTATGTATGAAGGGGACTGCCACCTATGTGATAGTCAGTGGGTGATTGTTGTAATCCAAAGGGGATGTCTATGCACATTGTGGCATGCTGCTTGAGGCCATGTTACTGACACCAAGTATCCATCACAGTGACACCCTTATGGAGAGTGTCTGTATTAGCTGGTGAATCAATCATGGCCCCCTAGTTAGCAGTCGTCTGAAAACCTATTCAGGGAAAGTCCTTCTGTGCTAGACTGTACCTCAGGGAAGCATATACCGAACATGCGGGGCCCTATGA
>NC_056733.1:1736168269-1736293269 GCF_019279795.1 Protopterus annectens | reverse complement strand
CCGATGAAAACAATATATGTACCAGTTTCTGTTTTTAATATGCAAATTAATTTATATATTCTAAGAAATGAAGCACCTTTAACCTTGCTTTCAGGTAAGTGGAATGGCTTCACATAATACAGAACAATGGCATAACTGTCCTCAGATATACCTGTAACATACAGAAGACACACAGTCTATTAAACAGCTTTGGCGATAAAGGGTTGATAACAGTAGTTGAAATAAAAAATATGCAAAAATGTGTGCATTTACTGACTTATTAAAGAATCTCATGGACTCTCACATTAGGAACATGTTTGAATTCACCATCCCTATACTAAATGTGTAATAGGTGAATTGTCATAAAGAAATGTAAAAATAAATGCTAATTATGAATGCTAATCATGCCTGGGTTCACTTAAAAGTTGATTCATGCAGTGTAGAAATTTAGACACTCTTCACTTGGATTGCCAGTATTTTACAATGATACTACTTTGCAGGTATTTCATAAAATGAGTATTATTCTAAACACTATTGCTAGTATCTGTTACCCAAGGGAATCTAGTTTACAACCTTAGAATTTTAAAATTCTGCAGCCCATTTCAGTAGGGAATGACAAATAATAAATTGTAAAACTTCTATGAATTTGCATGGATTTTTTATCTTCTCAGAGAAATGTTCTCTAATGTGTTAATGTCACCTGTAGGTATGATGGCAGTTTCAAGAAAAAGTAGGGTCTATGTAACATTAACGAAGTTTCAGAACTTCGAATACCATATGGTCGACACCATATGATCAAAGTTCTGAAACTTCGAAAATGTAAAAAAAAAAAATAAATAAATAAAACAAAGTAAAGTAAATTAAAACTGTTTTAGCAGGGGAGCAAGCCCCCCAGCACCCCCACACACCCCGCTACTTAAATATACCAACTCTGAGATCGCACTTTAAGGGAGAATGGCACGGAAAGGGAAGATTTCCCTTTCCTATGCTGTAGCACGATCTTGGAGTTGGTATATTTAAGTAGTGGGGAGGTGAGGGGTGCAGAGGGGCTCTCCCCTGCTTAAAGTACTTACTTTTGTTTTTTTTTGTTTGTTTTTTTTTCGGAGTTTCAGAACTCCGACCATATGGTGTCGATCATATGGTATTCGAAGTTCTGAAACTTCGTTAATGTAATATAGATCCGAAAAAGTAGCATTTTTAATGCAGAGTAACCTGTAGGCTTTGGGGCCATGGGGATAAGACTGCACTAGGCAGTCAGCAGCATTTTGTACAGAAGAAAGGCACAATTCTAGTCAGGTATACAGATGTGTATGGGTCTATATTACTTTGTAGAATGGCTATTCAACAAATAGCCATTCATCAAACACCTATTAAGTGAAACTGCTCTTCATCTAACAGTGGATTTTAACTCAGGCAAACCAGTGGTTGGCAACCATCTGGAGTTTGCTCTTTTTCCAACTGAAGTGCGATCTTGGAGTTAACGCGGTGGTGGTGCTGTGGTAGCATTGTCACCTCACAGTAAGACGCTGTCCAGTTTGATTCTCAGCTAGAGTGTCTTCTGCATGGAGACATGCGTGAATGAGCATACCTTCATTGAAGGTTGTGCATCAGGGCTGGTAACTCAGCACGTAAAAATCAACTACCAATCATTAGCGGACCGGAGTTCCACTGTGGCGACCCCTAACCGAGAAAAGCCAAAAGACACAACAACAACAACAGTGCGATCTTGGAGTTGGTATATTTAGTTACAGGATGGGGGGCACAGGCCCCCACCTTAGCAGGTTTTAAATTTTAAATTTTGCGGTTGCTCAGTTGGCAAACCACTTGTTTGCCCTAGTTAAACTTTGCCGTTCATTGAAGAGCTGCTTTGATTAATAAGTGTTCAAGAAATGGCTGTTTGCTGAATAGCCATTTGACAAACTGATATAAATCCAATGTCTACATACCCCTGCCCCCACCAATCACAATCAACGCACCAAAAGAGCAAGTGTAACCAGTTTATTGATAAAATCAACTTCTGTTAAACACAATTCAATATCATAGTGCCAAATGTTAGAACACAGCAGTGACAGAGGGCACAATAAATACTATGGTAGCATTGTACCACTCACTAGCAAACTTTTATTACAAGCAGTGTTAGATGTACTGCTCAATGTAATAAATAAAACAACTCCAGAGCTGAGTGCCAACACTCTCCCCAACATAAACAATCCACTCAAAGAAAAGGAAAGGGAGAACAAAAGAAGTCTTTCCACAAAACTAACTCCTGCCATACTGACTACCAGCCTGCCTTTCCTCTGCAACCCACCGCCAACCGGATGACTAATATCTCTCTACAAAATCTTTCAATAACAATTAATTATGTACATCAAACAAATTAAGCCCTATATCACTCAAATTAACTGCATCCAGTCTATACCATATTGGATCCATGCCATCAATATTCCAGTAGTCTGTTATAATCATATGCAGAGAGGAAGCTGCTCTCAACACCATGTGAGGCAGGAAACTTCGCCATGTCCACATTTTTAAAATTAAACATGTCTCTTCAAACTAATCTAGGACTTATTTCTGACCACATCATAATCATTTCCAAAAACCTTTAGTTCAAGACTACTAAATCCCTCACAATTTGAACTAACATCCTTTGCTTAGGTACAATACCTAAGATACTCCCCCAAATGGATTACAGTAATCCTTATTTTATGTAACATTACCTGTAGCACAATATACCTAGACGACAATGGGTTCTAGTGCATTCTTCTAGATCTATGCCATGTCAGATCCCATTTCAAAGCATCCAGTCCTAACAAGACTATACTAGGCCTTATCACTGCATGTTTTGCTGCACAATACACAAATGAAGGTGCAAAAATAAGAATCCTACTGTTCTCTGAAAAGCAAATACTAATGGCTACTACCAGTGCTATAACGTGTCTCTACTAACTTCCTACCAAAAGACAAAAATGCATCTGAAAGCTACCTTCATGCTCTCATTATCAGTTTAATGGATCTACCCTCTAATGCCAAGTCCGAAAGAAATGGTTTAAAAACATGTCAGATGAAATTCATTAGCTTTGTAATGCCCTCCTCAGTACCATAACAAACTGATCATTGAAACTAGTCAACCCGTGCCACTGGACATGACAAAACCTCAGCACTCCTCTTATAAAATTACTTGCTGACCCTACCCCATCTGATTCACTTTAGACCTCTGCAACCAACCAAAACCACTGAATCCATAATGCACGTCTTTTCAAAACCAGTTACTTAACAATTCACTTACTTTAAAACTACATCATACAGAAAACAAGACAAAGTATCTCACAAAACATATATCTCAAAAGTCAAAGATACCACATATAAACCTGACAATATAACATGCAACAACTGCCTACTTAATAGAAGTCTCTTGTCATACCCTGACTCTTTCACTGTTTCCCAACCTTTCAATATTCTGACAATTTCCCAGTGCTAAGTAACATCCCATAACTCCACAAATCTTGTCACTGCACTAAGAGATACCAAGTGAACCCTTACTGTCTACATCACCTTACTCAACTCAAATATTTAGTAACTAACCTAAATGGTCATTTCATCTCCTGCCTATTTAATTGCACCACAAAAGACATAAAACAAAGAACTAAACAGCTATATGCTCTCATTGGTGCCCTTGATCACAATTGCTTCTCTAACCAACCCACTATAACCTGCCAATGTTCAACACATGCTCAGGTGAGGCCACTGTCCTCTGGAACCAATGCACAAAACCTATGAAACTAAAAATGGGACAACTGTTAACTACAATCTTTAATGTACCTAGGACATGCTTTGCTGAAAAAGTAAAAATTATTCATCAAACTCTATAACAGTAGCTTTCAAATAAATAAATAAATGCATACATAAATAAATAAAAGAAAAATAAAAAAACAAGCTGTACCAGTGGATGCCTAGCAGGTTTTATTGACAAAACTGTTTCAACAGCCTCACTGGCAGAATGGAAAACCACCTTCCTATTCTTCAACTTTTCCTGTAACACTAAAAATGCTGCCAATATGAGCATCAGCTCTAAAAATGGGACACCCTTCCTTCACCTGGCCACTCCTCTGGCCATGTCAGTGCAAACCATCTCTCTTTGAAATATGTAGCCATGCCTACCCCCAGCTGCATATCTATGCAGCTGCAAGTAAACAGATGATACCTGTTCCTCATGCCAAAAGGAAATTTCATTGAACAGTTCCAAAAAAGATGGCCCACACTGAAAGATTTACTTTAATAATGCTAGCTACTCTTAAACTGTGGTGTTTAAATTTGGGGACAAGGATCTGCTAAATGTTCTGCCAGGGCGTATCACTCTACGAGCTAAATTTAACAGCCCTAACAATTCTATTGCCTCCTTAACTCTGAGCTTTTCATTCTCCCTAACATAATAAATTCAGTCTCACAGCTTTTCCAGGGCAGTCAGAGCAAACCAAGCTCAACATCCACGTCTAGACCTGAAAGCGTTTAACACTTTACTTAGGCCCTCCTACTTGCCATAAGAAAATAGCACCCCTGCCTTCCTTCACAATTCATTAAAAGACTGCATATTTCCATGAACTGCTTCTAGAGCCCCTCCCCCAAGTTAGTAGGAAATCATCCAAATAATGAATGGTTTTCAGCCAGGGAGCCTGCTTTGTCTAATCTACAGCAGAGGAGTAATGCATTTCTCAAAGTAGCACATGTCTCTGCATTACTCAAGAGTGTTGCTTTATCTAAAATAAAATGTACCCCTAAGCAAATACCCAAGCAAAGCTACCTCAATATCCAACTTAACCAGCCATGGGTCTCTAAATTCCATGATGAGCCTGACCATATCACCCAGTTACGCATGCTTCACTTTCACATCTGCCTTGTCATAGATCACTGACTGACCCAACATATTCTAGAAAAGACAGATGATGAATTAACCAGATTTCCTTGAGTCTCTTCTTAGGTGCCAGATCGAATGATGAGAGGAGAAAAAAAGGAAAAGGAGGGACCTCAAATGGATTTTAGCACCCCCATGTGCCTTTACCTCCTTGTCAGTCAAACTCTGTGCTATTTCCTCCCTGCCCATTAATGATTTAAAATTCTGAACTACAATTCTGCTACCCCTAACCCTTGAACTAATGAAAAAATGTACAGTAAACCCTTGCACTAACTCCCTAGATATGTCCTTGATGGGTACTCCTGTAAACTCTCAATCAGGCCATCCATTCTATTGAGAAAATGTGATGGCCAGTCTCTTAACCATTTCCTGAAAGGGCAAGCTGCTCTTTGCCCCTCAACAATTACCTGATTGTCTTGTACTACTATCCCCAAACACAATCTGCCTGCCATTGTCCTTGAGCACCAGCAATGCCTGGCCACCTGCTGCCACATTACGTCAGCATCTCACTGCTCTAGGTGGTCCTCAATACACTGAACAAATGTCAGCTAATTGTCAAGAAGGTCAAGTAACTCTGCCTACATTGAAAGCCCAACAAGTGCTACTCTTCTAGCTTTAGTCACCCACCTGTAGCCTAGCATGGCCACCAAACCACCTAAACATGAAGCCAAACCACATATTGGCATGTCTGACCTACCATTGCACTGACATATCCACTGCCTTCAATTTCCAAAAGTATTGGCTGTACCCCCACTGCAGATTACAAGAAAAATATTATGGCAACTGAGGCTGAAGGCATTTTTTTCTCCTGGTCCTAATGAGCAAGTGTCCCTTAAGCCAGTGCTTAAACAAAGGGCAGCTATAGTGTGAAAGTGGAGTACAAAATACTGTTGGTATTTTTATGTCTTTATTTTATTTTATTTTATACCATGAAAAAGGTTTACCAGGCTGTGGATTGTGATTCATTACTGAGACTAAGCAGAAATTCCTTAAGATTTCAAGAGCAGGGTAAGCTATTTCTTACACTTATTTCATTGAATTCCACTTTAGTAACAATTATAATTGTGCTATACAGTTAATCTACTACATTTTGCACTGGTATGAAGCTTTTTTACTGTTTCACTGCATTTATGTACTGTTTTATACTATTTAACTGTATTTTCATTGCTAGATACTGTTTCATTACTCTAATTGCATGTTTACTGAATTACTTAACTGTAAACTGCTTTTTCATACTGAGAGTTGTTTTTTCTGTTTGTGAGTGCTCTCTCTATCTGTGCTTTTCTCTGCATTTTTGATTTTTTTGAGGTTTCTGTGTTCTAGTCAGGTATCATATAACTGATTTGTTTGCAGTTAAAAGCATTCTCTAGAGTCTCCTCACTCCTTTATCTGTTTAAAACTTTCATTTAGTGGCTGCAGCTAGTAGCTGTAATAGTTTCCCACCCCCTCCTCCATATTCTTGTGTTGTTCTTGTACTTGTTGGCTTTGCAGTTGCCCACCCATACTGTATATTTGATCTGGGGCACTCCTCCCAGTCTAGTATCATTAGTTTATTCTACCTAATAGAGAGAGAACATTTGTGAGGGCCAACCCACTTAGAT
This sequence comes from Protopterus annectens, assembly GCF_019279795.1. NCBI lineage: Eukaryota > Metazoa > Chordata > Ceratodontiformes > Protopteridae > Protopterus > Protopterus annectens. The sequence goes on along the minus strand of NC_056733.1, from coordinate 1,736,286,780 downwards.
GCTTAACCTGGAATTAACTTCTGTTCCAGCTTTCTCTTTTTCCACTTTGCTAAAAAAAATGTAACCTTATTTCCTCCCCTTCCTGTAACAAGTCTAGTCCAGATACAGATTTGTGGTATCTAGGACTGTAAGCTCCTGTGCCCCAAAGCCTTTCTGTGCTGGAGGGAAGCCTTCTAGCTTATCAGTGGGAGTGATAAGCACTAGGTAGTCTATCTACCACATAAGGAGTGGATTCTGGCACAGAAATTGTAGTTACTGGCCATTTGAGCAGTTTTTCCATCTCTCTCAACTTTCTGATTTAAAAGCCTGCATTTGCACTTGTTTCCCCCCTTTCCTTTAACTAGTCTACTCCAGATACAGATTTGCTGTATCCAGAACTGTTTGTAAACTCCCGAGCCACCCCCCAAGCCTTTCTGTGTTGGAGGGAACCCTTCCAGCTTATCAGTGGGAGTGGTAAGTACTAGGTAACCTATCTACCACATAAGGAGTGGTTTCTGGGCCCAGAAATTATAGTTATTGGCCATTTGGGCAGTTTTTCCACCTCTCTCAACTTTCTGATTTTAAAGCCCACATTTGCACTTGTATCCCCCCTTTCCTGTAACTAGTCTAGTACAGATACAGATTTGCTGTATTCAGGACTGTTTGCAAGCTCCTGAGCCCCCCCACAAGCCTTTCTGTTTTGGAGGGAAGCCTTCTAGCTTATCAGTGGGAGTGGTAAGCACTAAGTAGCCTATCTATCACAAGCGGGAGTGGTTTCTGGTCCAGATTTGTGGTTTATTGGCCTTTTGGGCAATTTCTTCCATCTCTTTCAACTTTCTGGCTTAAACGCCTGTGTTTATGCTTGTTTCCCCCCTTTCCTGTAACTAGTCTAGTCCAGATCCAGATTTGCTGCGTCCAAGACTGTAAGCTTCTGAGTCCCCCCAAGCCTTTCTGTGTTGGAGGGAAGCCTTCTAGCTTATCAGTGGGAGTGGTAAGCACTAGGTAGCCTATCTACCACAAGAGGAGTGGTTCCTTGCACAGATTTGTGGTTTATTGGCCTTTTGGGTAATTTCTTGCATCCCTTTCAACTTTCTGGCTTAAAAGCCCGTGTTTGCACTTTTTCCCTCTTTCCTGTAACTAGTCTAGTCCAGATACAGATTTGCTGTGTCCAAGACTGTAAGCTTCTGAGCCCCCGCCAAGCCTTTCTGTGTTAGAGGGAAGCCTTCTAGCTTATCAGTGGGAGTGGTAAGCACTAGGTAGCCTATCGACCACAAGAGGAGTGGTTCCTCGCCCAGAAATTGTAGTTTATTGACCGTTTGGACAGTTTTTCCATCTATCTCAACTTTCCGGTTTAAAAGCTCACATTTGCTCTTGTTTCCCGTCTTTCCTGTAACTAGTCTAGTCCAGAAACAGACTTGCTGTATCCAGGGCTGTTTGAAAGCTTCTGAGCAGTGACAGAGCCTGCTCTTTAATATTTCCCTTAGATCTACTAGTTCTCTCCTCTCCTGCACTTATACTAGCTTATTAGTCTAGCACTTTACCAGACTTCTTGTAGCAATTATTGTAGCACACAAGTGTTACCAGCACTAAACGTTCTACAAGGAAACAGATCTAGTACTTATTATCAATGCACACCCTGCCTGGCATGTCTAAAGGTCAGTTCCCTGTGCTTTCTCCTATTTACCTGGTGAACTTGGGCATCGTGAGGCAATGTAGCAACTACCTCAAGTACACGGACAACCCACTCCTCTTACCTTCCAACACTCAGACTTGCAACAGATGCACTTATATATCCATATTGGAAGCCACGCACTCTCCAGCCAAGACTGAAATAGCTGGTCAAAAGGAGAAGTTCAACACTTGCACCACACCACATGGAACACATAGCCCTCCGCAATACACATCAGTACTGCCTTCACATAAAAACACAAACCACACACCCACCTTTGTGGAGGTTCTCAATAAAAACCTGCAGAGACCTCCAAGGCAGAAATGCACTTGACCACCACAACACAACACTAATCATGAGACACATAACTCTAGTCCTAAACAGTGTGCCACTCAACCAAAGCCCCTAAGGCAAAACAGCATGCCCAACACAGTAGCCATAGGTGACTTGATAGTGAGGCACACTGATCTCCCACTCACTACTTTGAATAAGGAGAAAGTAAAAGTCAGCTGCCTGTCAAGTGCCAGGATCTGACACATACCACATGCACTCAGGTCGCTCAACAACAGGTACAAATATGACTCTGTCAATGTACATGTGGGTGTGAATGATCTTAGATGTACCTCCCTGGACTACATGAAAAGAGACATGGAGGAGCTCTCAGATTATGTAGCCCAGGCGGGTATGACCCTAGCCCTGAGCAACATCCTATCATCACCCAGAATGATACCACAGTACAAGCAGAAAATGATTGATTTCAACAATTGGCTAAGTTTCTGATGTCATTCTAGGGATCCAGTATCTGTCTGCCTGGGATGACATGATTGACAGACCTCGATGCTTTGCCAGAGGTAGCCTGCATCTGTCACCCCTGAGCTTCTGGATACTGACCAAGGCTCTTGCCACCCCTATAGTGCCTTTTTAGGTGGTGTTTCAAAGACCAAATTATCACCGAAACAGCTACAAACAAATGCAATCTGAAGGTCATGTTGCTCAATGCTAGAAGTCTAAATCTCAAAATGCACTCGCTTGAGGCACTCCTTAAAATGGAAAACATTGACATTTGTGCTGTAACAGAGACCTCGTTCAAGGCAGAAGAAAGCACCCCTGCACTACCAGGCTAGAACTCATTCCACACCTTTCAGCCCCAGAACTTAGTCCGAAGCTCCAAAGGCAGTGGTGTTTCCATATTCATAAAGGATCTGCACACCTCCAGACTGGTAGCCCAACATTCAATCAGGTGCAGCTAACATTGGGTAAGACAGTGATTCAGGTCATAGCCTGCTATAGGTCCTCAACCATGTCCCAAGACTTGGACTCCACATTCCTAAGCACCCTGGAGAATATCAGGGTCCAACCTAACACTCTCTTACTAAGCAACTTCAACTACCCCTCCATTAACTGGGTAAACTGCTCATGCACCAATACACTTGCACAACATTTCCTGGAGTTCATTAATTCCAATGCCCTGGACCAGCTCATTCTTACCCCCACTAGAGGTAGCAACATCCTTGACCTGGTCATTACTAACATGGACGACCATTGTTCTACACCAATAGTCAGCTCCTCCCTGGTTAGATTCAACCACAAATTAATCACCTTGGAAATCAACACCCCTCCTACCCCATCCCACCCCCAACAAAGGTAACCACCATGAAAAATTTCTCCAAAGCTAACTTTGGGATCCTAAAAACAGAGGTGGCTAACTTCACAGCATCCATGCAAATGGAGATTAGTTGTGTGACTGCAGAATCATACACCAATGCACTGTACGAACACGTACACAAATGCATGGATCTCGCCATTCACAATAGAACCAAGACAGTCTCCTCCAAAAAAAAGAAGCCAATCTGGTGGTCCCCTACCATAAACAAACTCTACAACAGAAGGAGGAAACTGATGTAGAATAAGGTGGAGTCCCAAGACTGGAAAAACTCCCTTATCTGCCTCAACAAAAAGTTGAGATCCCTCATCAAATCCTCTAAAGCTAGGTATGAAAACAGAATTGCAGCAGATAGTAAAGACAACCACAAGGCCTTCTATAGTTATGTGAAGAATCTCCACGGCAATACCCATATTTGCTCTGAGCTAGTGCACAATGGTACCTCCTATACTGAGCCAACAGATATTGGCAGTATACTAGCCAACAGATTTAGTGCCACCTTTACTCCCCTCACACCCAAAGGACCAATCACAATAGCAGTAGATTGCCAGGCACCCAATATTACTGCTGCACAGGTTAAAACAGCACTGTCCAAGGCCAAGAATACAGCTTCTATGGGACCTGACAACATCCCTGGTTGTGTTCTACATGAACTACAGAGTGAATTGGCACCTCACCTGTGTAATCTGTTCAATGACAGCATCACCGCAGGCTTTGTCCCTGCCAAATGGTGCACTGCTACAGTCATCCCTCTCCACAAAGGAGGAGTGACTACAGACTCTGGGAGCTATCGCCCCATTAGCCTGACGAGTCTGATATGCAAAGGTATGGAACGCATCATCATGGACCTAATAAACAAGGATATAGGGAATCTCCAAACTCTGCATCCCACACGGTTTGGTTTTGTGAAGGGTAGATCATGACTGTCAGTTTGGTTGACTTCTTTAAGTCAGTCACCAGAGCTGTGGATGAAGGCAATGTGGTTCTGGGCAAGGCTTTTGATACTATTCCCCCCTCAGGAATCATAGAAAAACTCATTAAGCTTGGCATCAACCCCTATATCACTAGGTGGGTTGCAAACTGGCTCACAGATAAAACCCACAGTGTGAAAGTAGCTGACTCCAAGTCAGACTGATAATTAGTCACGAGTGGAGTCCCACAGGGTTCGGTCCTGGGTCCTCTCATGTTTGGTATCTACTTCTCTGAAGTCCAGGCCAACACGAAGGGACTCTGGCTGAGAAAGTTCACAGATGATTGCAAGTTGGGAGCTATTATTAACTCCCCAAGTGATGTTGACATCCTACAGAATAGCCTAACTGTAACCAATGATTGGTTTCAGAACCATGGCCTTAAGCTCAATGCCAAAAAAATGTGTCATTATCTCCTTTGAAAAAAATCCAGTTCCCATGAATTACCACATTGATGGTAGTCCACTGAACAGTTATAACAGATCTGGGAACACAGGTTGACAGCAACCTCTCTTTTGATCACCACATTGCCACTGTGGTCAGGAAGTCCTTCTATGTGGCACATCTCATTACTAAAGGTGTTGCATCCAGGAAGAAGGAGGCCATTGTCTCCCTCTACTCTTCCCTCATTAAGCCAATCATTGAGTACAATGGCAAATTTGGCATGTACCTCACTATCCACCTGCAACAACTGGAGAGGCCGAAAAAGTACCTCACAAAGAGGATCCTAGGCCTTAAACACCAGGGGATAACACCAGTGGCTCTACTCGACAGAGGCACTGGGAACTAAGGTCGGGTGGCACTATGCCAGGGTATTCCTATGGCTCCAATATCCTAGACCTGGTCATTACCAAGATGGGAGATAGATGCTCCACACCAGTGGTCACCCCCTCATTGGTCAGGTCCGACCATAAGCAAATCTCCCTTGACATTCACATCCCACCACCACCCCCCAGTAAGGAAACCTCCTTAAAAAACTTATCCAAAGCCAACTTCATGCTACTGAAGCCAGAAGTGACAAACTTCACAACACCCACGCAGATGGGATCTGGAAGTTCGACTGCAGAATCCTACACTATAGCACTGTACGAGCACATCCACTCATGCATGAATCGTGCCATCCCAAATACAACCAAGATGCTCTTCTCCAAAAAATGGAAGCCAATCTGGTGGTCCCCTGCTATAAACAAACTATATGACAGAAGGAAGAAACTGTTGCAGAAAAGAGGAAAATCCCAGGATGCAAAAAACTCCCTCACCAGCCTCAGTAAGAAGCTGAGATCCCTCATAAAATCCTCAAAAGCTAGTTACGAAAATAAAATTGCCAAAGATTCCAAAGACAACCACAAGTCATTCTATAGTTATGTTAAGAATCTAAATGGCAATGCTCTGATCTGCTCTGAGCTACAACAGAATGGGATTAAATATACTCATCCCAAGGATATTGCCAATATCCTGGCAGATCGATTTAGTGACAACTTCACCCCCCTCTCACTCCCTAAAGGACCCATCTCAATACGAAAAGATTGCCAAATTCCGATAATCACAGCCACACAGGTAGAAACAGCACTCTCCAAAGCTAAGAATACAGCATCCATGGGACCAGATGACATCCCAGGCTGTGTACTACATGAACTACAAAATGAACTGGCACCCCACCTAAGTGTCATGTTTAATCATAGCCTCACCTCAGGCTTCATGCCCACAGAGTGGCACACAGCTACAGTTATCCCGTCCACAAGGGAGGATCTGCCTTGGATCCTGGGAACTACCGTCCCATCAGTCTGACAGGCCTGATCTGCAAGGGCATGGAACGCATTATCATAGAACTTTTAAACAAAGACATTGGCAACCTTCAAACACTGGACCCCACCCAGTTTGGGTTAGTGAAAGGCCGATCTTGTCTCCTGAATCTGATTGACTTTTTTGAATCGGTCTCCAGAGCTGTGGACGAGAGTAAGGCGGTCCACACAGCCTATCTGGATCTTGCCAAGGCCTTCGACACCATCCCCCACTCTGGAATCATAGATAAACTTACTAAGCTGGGCGTAAATCCCTATGTCACTCAATGGGTTGCCAACTGGCTTACTGGCAGAACCCAGACTGTAAAAGTAGCCGACTCCAAATCCAGCTCCAGACAAGTGACAAGTGGAGTACCTCAGGGTTCAGTCCTGGGACCACTCTTGTTTGGCATCTACTTCTCTGAAGTACAGGCCAACACTAAGGGACTCTGGCTAACAAAGTTTGCAGATGACTGCAAACTGGGAGCCATTATTGAATCCCCAAATGATGTGGATATTCTACAAAAGGGCCTTACAGAAACAGATGCTTGGTGCCAGAGCCATGGGCTCAAGCTTAATGCCAAGAAATGTATAGTTATCCCCTTTGGAAAAAAACATGTACTCATGAATTACCACATAGGTGGCAGGACACTAAACATCGAAAGTGTGATGAGAGACTTAGGGACACAAGTGGACAGTGGTCTCACTTTCGATAACCACATCGCCACAACAGTCAGGAAATCCTTCTATGTGGCACACCTCATCACTAAGGGCTTTTCATCCAGAAAAAAGAGGTCATTGTCCCACTGTACTCACCCCTCATTAGACCCATTATAGAGTATAATGCCCCATTTAATATGTACCTGACAAGACATCTGCAACAGCTGGAAAGGCCACAGAAATACCTCACTAAAAGAATCACAGGCCTAAAGCAGATGCCATATGCTGACCGTCTAAAAAAAACTCCAGCTATACTCTGTGGCATATCATCTACTCAGAGGTGATCTCTGCTTAACATACAAGGCCATGTCAAACCATGAGCTGTTGGACATGCTCCACTTAAAGAAATCCCAATCCCTCAGAGCCACACGCTCCAGGAATCTAAACCTTATCATCACAATGAACAAAACATGCTGGAGGGATAGGTTCCTGACCCAGAGACTCCCCATACTCTGGAATAGACTGCCCATACATGTCAAGCAGAGCGTCTCATTGGCCCTCTTCAAAAGGAACCTTGATGATTGGATGGGAGATAGGAAAGTCACCCCAGGGATCATGTCAGTCACCCTGCTAGACAGGGGCTCAGAGAAGTAAATATTGTAGGAAGAAATTTCCAGGGAATTGTTATGGCTAGGGTTGCATAGGCCTTAGGGCCGATAGCCTAGTACCAACCTATGAACCTATATGGGCTGACTCAAAAAACTCCAACTATTCTCTGTCTCATATCACCTACTTAGAGGTGATCTCTGCTTGACTTACAAAGCCATGTCTGACCCAGCTCTGTTAGAAATGCTACATCTAAAGAAATCCAAATCCCTCCACACCACATGCTCCAGACCCCTCAACCTCATTACCACAATTAAAAGAACATGCTGGAGGGACAGGTTCATAACCCAGAGACTGCCCATGTTATACTATTACAAGCCATCACAGAGGTCAGAATTTCTGCAAGTAAACACCTTAACCATTATGCTAACCCCTATCCCTTGTGCAAAATCCTCCCACATGTACATAAAGCACACACACATGCACACACTTGCTCTCACACATACACATACAGCTCCCTACTCACCCAACTGTACTCATGCTCTCATCCATTCACAGACACATGCACACGCACACACACACACACACACACACACACACACACACACACACACACACACACACACACACACACACACACACACACACACACACACACACACACACACACACACACACACACACACACACACACACACACACACACACACACACACACACACACACACACACACACAAAAAACCTCACCTTTCTGACCTCCTCCCTAACTCTCTGCTTCTCCCTCTCAGGCAGACACACACTTCTTGTATGCAATTACTCACACATCTCTCGACCCTGCCTTACCACAAAACTCCCCAGTACCTAATCATTTTTGACAGGCCATGCTGATCTATACATCCAAGCTATTTCAAGAATCACTTGCTGTGTAGATGACTTCCTGGAGGCTATTCTGGGAGAGAGAACCCATGCCCCTCTAGTCCTCTGATGAGGATTACGTCATTAGTTTGCAGCATGGCTGCAGAGGCAGCCCTATGGGGGTACTGCATGTCTTTGTGCTAGAGCACTGTGCCTCACCATGGTATGGCTGGCTCTAAATTCCAGAAGGTGATCACAACTTGTACATGAAGGTGCACATATCATAGTACCTTTATGTATTCCCCATAGAACATTTCTTGATCCTTTCTGAATAGTACACATTTTTCTGGTCTATAATTTTTATTGTAGTGACGAATAACTGTACTTTTTAACTTCTTACAGGTGGCTTCTTCAAATACTACACAGTACAGAAATGCATTCTATAGTTGTTGAAATCATTGAGGTATAATTATGGTACAGTGGTTTCACTGGACTGAATAGACAAGCCTTTTAATATGAGAAGGGAAACATACAGAATTTGCATTTTTGTCCTTGATAGATGCATACTGTTCAAAGCTTAAATTGTTGTTTAGCATTGTTCCTGGATTATTAATGATAGCGTCATTTTATGATTTCATCATTCTTTTTATAATTATAATTGATACCCTACCCCCCCAAGTATCACAATGTTACTGTTAATGGCATTAAAGGTGAGGTCACCACAATTGCATCATTTGTATATTTTTGTGGACCATCATTGAACTTTGGAATTAATAATTACAGTAGTTATACTGCGTCTATATTATATTATCGTATGATGAAAATAGCAAACGCTATTTCATCATACCGATAATATCTAAACAACAAAATATCGAACAAATGGAACAGCAAATTTTTTTCCCAGGGAAAAAATTTGCTGCTCCGTAAAAAAAAAAAACTTAAACACAAATTTAAGTGGGGGCTTTGCCCCCCACACCCCCCACTGTGGAGGGTTGTGCGCCCCACACCCCCCTACTTAAATATACCAACTCCGAGATCGCATCATAGTGGAGGAAATGGCAAAGTCCCGCAGATGCCCCACCAAATTTTTTCCCTGGGAAAAAATTCGATGTTCCGTGACTTTGCTATTTTGCCATTTCAACAGTATCAGACCGACTAAATAGCATTCACTATTTAGTCCATTCTATAATGTCATATAGACCCATTATATTACCTAGCTTATAGTTAACAGGACTGTATATTTGAAAAGTGCATTTAAAAAAGAAATTGGCCATGTGTGAGAATATTGGCAACCCCAGTACTTCCAACTAATTCTGTCCCATTAGTTAATTGTTTTACATATGGGTTTAAATTTAATTCTATTAACTTCTGAGTGATTTTTATTATTCTTTTCTCTTCAAAGAATGTAACAATATTCACATTGCAAGTCTTCAATTAATAAACCCACACTGATTAATATCTTGCAAAAGTAACCCCCTGGTGTCATTTTCCATAAGCAGTGTTATGATTACTTCCATGATACTTTGAATGAAATACTCATCAGATTAATCTGACTAAGATTGTTTTGAGTCTGATGTATCTTCACTCCCCTTCCCTTTGTGAATTGGTGCTACCACAGTTTGTCAAGCCAGGGACATTGCTACATACTAAAATTTATTTTAACATGACTGAGGTTTTCGCAGTTGTGATTTCTTAATATAGGAACCCCCCAGGTACATTGCATGACCCCATGGAAGATTTTTTTATTTTATAGCTGGAAGCAGTTATATCTATAGTTATATAAGGACTGTCTCTTCTGCCTACTCTTATCTTGTAGTTCTCTGACGTATGTCTTTTCTTATTGAAAGGTTTGCACTTTTTTTTCTGAATGTATATTTGCTCTATCCAGTGGCTCAGTGATCCCCTTCATTGTTTTGATATTTCAGTTACAATTTTCGTACTAAAATTTTCTAATGCAATCAAAGAATAACTTGTTAGTGCTTTCAGTGTTAGACAGCAATGAGTTCACAGAGTTGAAAATTTTGATAAGAAAAGTAAATCCCTTCTATATATTATTTTATCTAAACTTGTCTTTATATTAGTGGGATTTCCAATAGTAGCAAGCAGTCTATAGAGCAGAATTGTCTGTAACTGCTTATATGTGTATCAGGACTTTTATTGCTGATAGTCTGAAAGCCATTAGGTCACCTTAAGGGGAGAAATAGTGCTAGGTGAGTGAAGTAGATAGGTCATGTTCGAAAAGGACATATGAAAAGAATGACAGACATCACAAGGAAGGGTGCCCACGGCTATGCATGCTCATGTATACAACAAAGAGCCACACTGCTGCCACATGCATACTAGAAGGCAGCGCTATGAGGGCCAACTTGGAAAGGTGCCAACCGTGTTCATCATATAAATGGGTAATAAAGAGAAAAGTAGAAAGTTACTAAAGGGGAATAGCCAGCAGTGGTAAACACACAAGCGTAATGAATGATAACTGGAGGAGAAAGTTGTATATGTTTGTTGGAAGAATCCCATTTCAAATATGTGAAGGTGAAGGGTACATAGAAAATGCAGGGAGGAATGGTTATAGAAGGTTTAAGAGAGAAAGGAAGAAAGCAGGGCCAGGCAAACATAAAATGTGGACACAGACAGAGGTGCTGCTGACAGAAAAGGTGGGAAGAACAGTAGAAGAAAATAGACAGAAGGGGAACACCTAGTAATTGGAAGGAAGCATAGTAGAAACAGAAAAAATAAAGGGAATGACATACAGCAGTGGAACAACTGTATGGCTGATAGGTTGGGGTATATGGTGAATGCCAAGCCGGCCAGAGGACAGCCCATTCAGATATGTTACATTCATGACTGATGTCTTCAGCAGTTTCTGCCTCTGGTAGTCAAATGTTTGAAACTAGCTGCTATCATGATTAGACTGTCCATACCAGGAAGGGTTCCATTCTGTTTAGAGATGGATTTATCTGATGACAAGCATTGAATAAGACAAACCTCTACAGCTGATACAGTAGGGCCACAAGAAACCCTTCCTGGATACTATAAAAAGAGGATGTACCATCAGAAAAATGGCCATGGAAGCCACCAGTAATCCTACCAGGTACTTTCAGCAGAATAACCTCCAACCCACTTCTGAGAGGTGGCTTTGATGACGCCTTGTGACCCAGCAACTATGGCACTGGCTGGCACAGGCCGAGGTGATTACTGCTACCCCTCTCCTAAAACTGCAATCATTCTGTAGATGTAAGTGAAAAATAGAGAAAACATTAGTAAGTACAAATTTTGCACATAAAACTGCAGCTGTGCAGTACAGTACAGTATTGCACATGGTATATGTACCCTACTGCCTGGAGATACACTCTTTCCTCCTGCATCACCTCCATGTTGTCATGAGTAAGGAGCCCTTAGTAAACTGGTGGATTTTTAACAGTCAAGAAAAAAAAAAATTAAGACTTATACTAAATCTCTAATAAATGACCAAAAAGTCAAATTCGAAGAAAACCACAAGGCCAGTGAAGCACACACTGCACACAGCAGATAAGATGAAGATTTGCTGTGTGCAGTGTGTATTTCATTACACTAAATCTCTCTATGCATGTGTATATATATATATATATATATATATATATATATATATGTATATATATAAATATATATATATATATATATATATATATATATATATATATATATATATATATATATATATCAAAGCATCTCCTCTCCATAACATCTAAACTCAGAACATCAAGACCATAATATCTAAATTCATAACATCTAAAACTCATAACATCGAATCTCAAAACATTGAAAACTACAAAGCAAAGATAAATAACATCCCACACACTGTTTACTAGGTTTCTGCATGGGGGGCAAGCCCCCCTGTACCCCCAAGTGGGGGGGCTCTGCCTCCCACACCCCCCGTAAATTAAGTATACCAACTCTGAGATCGCACTACAGTGTGGTTAGGAAATTAACTTTTTCCCCCACTGTAGTGTGATTTTGGAGTTGACATATTTAATTTAAGGGGGTGTGGGGGGGAGGGCAGAGCTCCCCACTTGCGAAGCGCAGGGGGGCTTGCCTCCCTGCAAAAACATAGGAAACAGTGTGTGGGATGTTATTTATAGTTGCTTTGTAGTTTTCAATGTTTTGAGATTCGATGTTATAACTTTCAGATATTTTGAAGTTTAGATGTTATGGTCTTGATGTTTTGAGGTTAGATGTTATGAAGAGATGTTTTTATAGGTAACCCTATCTATCTATATGTGTGTGTATATATATATATATATATATATATATATATATATATATATATATATATATATATATATATACAAAGATATAATAGATGTTCGAGATTTGTGAATTTAGATGTTTAGAAGTACATCCATATATATATATATATATATATATATATATATATATATATATATATATATATATATTATATAATATATGTGTGTGTGTGTATATACGCATATATGTATATACACACACACACACACACACACACACACACACACATATGTATATATATATATATATATATATATATATATATATATATATATAGAGAGAGAGAGAGAGAGAGATTATATACACATATTAGGTCAGGGTGGCATGCACTACATTTTACTGTATCAATGTGTACATTGTTCCATTGTACATCATAATGGCCAATACCATTTGCATCACTTATAATTCCAGCATGCTCATGCTATTCATCCACATTGTTCGTTGGGCCATCATAATGACTAAGCAGGTACTCCTCAAGGCCCCTATGTATGCAGATTAAGAAAATCTATTTCTGTTGTTCTGATACCTGGTATGATCCCTGCTGTTTCCAACACCCTAGGAAGCCATGTGCACTAACACAGATTCTATTGAGGAGCAAAATTGTAGTCCCATTCTTATGAGCAAACATGCAGATATCATGTCACATGCACTTTAATGCAGAGCCACAATGCTACAAGTCACGCAGGCTCTGTGCACATGTATTACATACACATGGGTTCTTAGCCCCAAAATGAGCAGTGTGGATAGTGCATTCAGAAACTGATGCTCTAATTACATTATTACCATAACTGCCATATTAAGAGGCCCTTAGCAATGAAACATAAGAAATTTTGAATAAGAAGACTTAAAGATTAGGAACTGTGGTTTCAGGACTCTGCTGAATGTGATTTGGTACTTTTGAGATAGGCATACAATGGAAAGACAAGACAGCTTGTAGTAAACCATCACAATGCAATTAACTCACATGGCAGACAGCAGCAACAGGGACATGGAAGTAGTGTATGTGGGTGTGGAAGCACATCACAGTAGCACACCATGATCTATGCACACCTAAGGGCAGATGTACCACACAGGACACAATGGCCAGTCTGTATAGAGAGAGACATGGTAACACATTTTATGAGGGATAGGGTGTGCAGAGCACTACAGGGAGCCAATAAGTTGCTGCAGTGAGTTTTGTTGTCATAATGTGCACATTGGTGCAGTTTGCACCAGAAAGAAGGGAATGGTGACAGCACTACAGGGGACATGTAACTACAACATGACTAACTTTTGTCACATTAGTGAATGACTCTTCAAAGTGAGGCCATTCACTGAGTATCAAGCTAACACCGAGACAGTGGCTATTAAAAATATTTCTATGTTAAAGCATTTTTACATGGAGCTTTACCCCCTTGTCCCTCTGTATACTACATTCACTGCTATTTATGTTTTCAATCATTTTCCTTTGAAAGAAGTGAATTATCTTAGATATAGCAATCTCTGTCTAAATAAAGAAAAGGGAGATTTTACATTTGTGATTGCACAATAGGGTGCTAGTCAAAATAACTCATAATTAAGCCTTGCATCAGTACTTATTCTAACACACAGCTTACCAAACTGAATGTTCCTTCAAAGAACAAATAGCTTTAAAATGCAGTCTTCTGAATGGCTACTATAAAGTTCTGCTTTGTGAAAGTTTCAGGATTGTGTGTACATTTCCTGTTAATTTTGCAGGTAGTTGGATACTGTGAGAATCTGTAACAGCAGTTTTAGAATAGTGAGAATTAATTATGTCACAATGCTGATCTAAAGATTTGCACAGAAATGAGCCTGTTGAACACATAAGAGAGGACAACTTTTAACCACTATATTGGCTTACCACACATTTGACACCTTGTTTCCTTTGTGCTTATCAAGAAATGTTTAAATATAGGTTCATAGATTAGTACTAGACTAGATGCCCTTGTGGGCCATTTTAAGTCTAGCTAATTACCATATGTGGGAATCAAATCCTGTGCCTTGTGTCTGTAAGGTAAACACCTTTCCTGGGATTCAATAAACTCCATGGAGGAATAGTGCTATTCCTGCATGGAGTGAACCATGTCCATTTCCACACAACCCTAACAGCATATTCATGAAGGTGCGCTACTTATAAGGCTTGTATGAACACAAACAGTGAACGAGTGCAGGAGGCGTGTTCCAGTAGTGCTTGCACAATTAAAATGTCCCCTGCACTCAGGAAGTGCCATACAGCACTTTGTAAAAGTATTTTGGCATAATATTAGAGAACTTCTCTAATATTATGCCAGTATTTCAGTGTATGTGGATACTGAAATGAAATAATTGAGTATTTCAGTGTCTGTGGACACTGAAATACATAGCAGAGCAAGAAAGCAATGCAGGGGGTATGTGGCAGGTTCTGTCATACACCCCCTGCATTGTAAAATTGCCATATGATCATAGCCCCATACCTCGCAACCTGTTAAAGCAAGAAATATGGACAAAGGCACAAATAATGGGGGGACAAAGCTCTAAAATAGGTACACTTTTTAAATATTGCTCTTACAAACTTAGAAAGTTGATAGGAAACAGGTTATGCATTAGCATGAATTTTGTGAAGGATAGAAGTCTGAAACTCAAATGTATGCCATTATTTCCTGACTGCAGTCCTCAAAGACTTGCCAGAAAAAAAAACACAATTTGATCAAAAACAGGCCAAACATTGGAGACAAAAATCTGGACATTCTGCAAAAATCTGTACAGTTGAGAGGTATGCATAGCCCATAACTGTACAGGTTTCTGCAGAATGCCCAGATGCCTGCCTCACTTACCTCTTAACCTCCTAGAGCAAGAATGCTGTACAAAGCCATAAATAGTGGGGGGACAAAGGCACATAAATAGGGACACATTTTAAAAAGTGCACTGACAAACCTGAAAGTTGACAGAATAAAAGGTTATCAGTAGTATGAACTTTCTGCAGAGTATGAAGACTGAAACACAAATGTCTGCCATGTGAAAGCACCATACGGCCATAGCCATTAACTGTACAGGTGTCTGCAGAATGCCCAGATGCCTTCCCTGCATACTTCTCATCCTCCTAAAACATTAAAGTAGTACAAAGCCATAAATAATGGGTGGACAAAGGCACAGAAATAGGGACACATTCTAAAAAGTACACTGACAAATCCAAAAGCTGGCAGAATAAAAGGTTTGCAGTAGCACTGACTTCCTGCAGGGTATGAAGACTGAAATACAAATGTTTGCCATGTGAAAGAGCCATATGGGCAAAGCCGTCAACTGTACAGGTGTCTACAGAATGCCCAGATGTCTGCCTCACATACTTGTCAACCTCATAGAGTAACAAAGCTTTACAAGGCCATAAATAATTAAAAATATTTGTTTTCCATACTAAGGTATGTTTAAGCATAGCTGAGTGGGTGTGTGCATTATGGCCCTCTTCTCAGCATTGTTTAAACACCCCAGAGGAGATAAATAAAAATATACAGCTAAAATCCTAATGACTTGGTAATGTAGTGGTTAGAGTTTGTATGCAGCCGTTCACAGTTAGAGTACTAAGACAGGCATTTCATTTTTAGATAGGAAAGCAGTGTTAAAATGTTTTCTTTTTTTAATGATGTAGTAATTGATATTTGTCAACCAGGGTATTGTAGCTGGTCTAAAATGTAAGTGTGAGTGCGTATAACATGCAAAATCACCCATATACACACAAGTGTCCCATACAGTATAGTCAAACCCCATGGCAATGTAATGAAAGCACATAGAGGGTCATCATGTAAAGTAAATCATATACACTTACTAATATGTCAGTAATGATTAATTAAGTTATTATCCTGATATTTTAATAAAATAAAAAGTGAGCATTGATTCTCAATGCTCAGTTATGTTTAGTTGGTGTAAGCATTGTTTAAATGTGAATGCTAAGCAGCAGTCAGCTCAGCTAAACTGATTTGCACACTGTTAAGCAATGATCAGCAATTACCCCCTTATGCACTGTTTAACCCAGCTTAGCGAGTTTGCACATTGCTAAGTTGTGCTCAGCAGTTTCAAAATTGACCAATTATAGCAAAGGGCAGGAATATTGCCTTATTTAAACCGCACAGATGGGAACACAGGCCAATACCGGTTATAGCTCAACATGTGCAGGAACCATGGCTGGTGTAGGTGAGGGTTTGCACTTTAGGGTGCAGAGCTAGGACATTGTGGAGTCTAGGGTCATGGCTGGACTCCTCATAAGTAACTATGATGAGAGACTGCTGCAGGGCCAGTACCAGGGCTCCCAGTATAAAGCGGAGGCATGGGACCATCTTGTCCATGCTTTCATCAGTGCTACTGGCATCCCCCAAACTGGTGAGCAGGTCCAACACCACTATGATGACTTAAAGTAGAGGAAGGGGGCAGTCTTTGACCAGTGGATTCAAGAACAACCATGCTCCAGCAGTTTGTAAGTATCACAGATACAGGTGTACCAAATTCTAGTCTGAGGATGTGATAGACAGGTATGCATAATGTTTGTTTTTCTCCCCTACAGCTGCAGCAGAGAGGGCTAGTAACATTGAAGTCCATACTGACAGACTGCTAAGGCTGCTCTGACAGGCTGGTGAGTAAAAATCTATTTTGCAGTATATTGCGCAAATAACTAAGAAGGAGTACATTGTATAGTACTAGTAGGTATACTGTTACTATGCTAACTAAATAAACAAAGTACATCTAACTAAGATTGAACTGAAATAAACATCTATAACAGAAACTGTTGTGTTTACTCTGGTATGTTGTTGTAGACTTAGAATGGAGCTGTAAAACAATATATAAATGCCCTGTGTTAACCTTTGCTTTCTAGATGGTAGTAATTCAAAGGATTAATGCACAGTATACTATCTCTCATGCATGCACCACAGGATTACAAGTTCAGACTGTCTAACCAAGAGTCTAACAGACAGAAACCAGGGAAACAAGAACCATCAGTTCCCCAATAGCTTAGTGTGATGAGAAATAGCTTTGTTGTTATTTTGCACAACCAGACACAGTTCGAATCCAGGGAGTGGTACTAAGATGTATGCATATCTACACACAAGAAATCATGAATATATATCATTATTTACAAAAGGGTTTACTTTTGTACCAACAAGAAAACCAAAAATTGATGAGATAGTGCTGGACATCAAACTTTTCACTAGGAAGTTAAATCTAGCACTATTGTTTCAGGACAATCCACACCATAAAGAGAGAAAATTGAAGAAACTAAGTATATATAACCCCCTTTACAGCAGGATATTTACAATTTTGAAATGTGTACTATTAATATGGTCAGGGACGAATATGGGAAGAGAAGAAAGCTGAGTTGCAATCTAAACAAGCAAGAAAAGGAAATTTTACAACTACTAAACAACAATGGTATGATTAAGGTTATGAAGCCTGACAAGGGGGGAAGGGTGGTCCTTATGGATCAATGGGATTATATCAATAGGATGTTAAAAATTTTGGATGCAGACAATAGATATTGTATTATATCTAGAAATTAATTCAATATATTATATAGAAGAATTGATCTAATATTAGAAGATAATTTATTGCAAGGATTAATTGATGTGGAATTATTCAGTTTTTTAAAGGTATCCAAACCAGTTATACCCGCGATATTTGGAATCCCGAAAATACACAAACAAATGGAAGACCCCCCCCTTGAGGCCAATAGTCACATCACAGGGATCCAAGACTCAACCTTTAGCAATTTATGTGGATACAAAATTAAAAAAAACTTTAATTTGAAATATCCACATATATTAGTGGACTCCTGGGACTTTTTGGGTAAACTTAGTACTATTCCATTTAATGAGAGCTTCCTATTCCTGACCATTGACGTAAAAGATTTCTTCTCGGTTATTCCTCACAAGGAGGATCTGCAATGGTTTGAAAAGATGCTTACTGACTTTTAAATGTTGAATCCTGATGAATTTAAGCTTGTACTGGAGAGTATGGATTTAGTCCTGAAATATAACTTTATTGATTTCCAGGGAGATATATACCATTAACTTGACGGGGTGGCAATGGGTTCAGCATGCGCCCCAATTTATGCCAATATAATTATATTATATTGGGAATTATCACATGTTCTCGAGTCAAGGTTTAAACAACATATAGTGAGATATTATCGGTTCATGGATGACATTTTTATTGTTTGGGAAGGTACATACGAAATCATAAAGGAATTTATGGAGGTTTTGAACAATAGTACAACTTTTTTACAGTTTACATTTGATTGTAACAAGGATGAAATGCATTATTTGGATGTTAGGGTAAACAAAAATTATAGAAGAAGGAACTATAGAGCTAACATTTATAGAAAAGAATGTTATTCTAACTCTTTCCTATATTATCAGAGTGATCACCCCTATTACCTTAAAAGGAATGTTGTAAAGGGTCAGATGATCAGGGTGTCAAGAATGACATCGGACCCAAATGATTTTACAAGAGAACTTGACTTCGTCCATGATATGTTTAGGGAAAGAGGTTATCCTGACAGGATGATAGAGAATATCAAAAAAGAAATAATTAAAAAATGAGATACAGAGTATGGACCATTATTATCCTTGTATGGAGGGATGATCAATATTAATACTACACACCATACTGACAGCAGGTCAAACAAAATGAATATGGATGGAGTTATTATTACAACCAACCATACAGGAAATGATAGTGAACACCATACACGAGTGAAACCACGAGAAAATACTACTGTATAAAAGTCCAACCGTGGTGGTTTCACTCATGTATGGTGTTCAGATTTGTTCTGTTTTTTTGACGAGTGAACCTTTGGATTTACAGCAGCATCTAATTTCATTAGGAAATGATAGTGGTAAGCCTGGGTTAGAATTACCACAGTTGGTTTTAACCTACTATTCCGATATGGGATGGATGAAGAGGTGTATTAATGGGGTCTGGAACATGTTCAGTAGAATGCCCACAAGAGTACAGTTTTTTCAACAACCTTTAAAATATAACTTCAGGAGAAATATGAATTTGAAAAATATTTTGGAGAGGAAGAAAGGTGAAAATAATGAGGGGGCACAAGTAAAGATAGATACACACAAGTGCGGAAGGTGTGCCCAATGCCCATTTATAGCGGGTGGGAAGGAACTTAGTATTCCAAATATTGGGTTTAAACTGAGGAGTCATACTTACTCTAGTTGTTATACTAAGGGAGTTGTTTATCTGGCATTTTGTAAGACATGTGCGGCATACTACGTGGGGAAAACCAAAAGGAATTTGAGAATTCGTATATATGAACATGTTAGGGACATTAATAAAAAGAATGAGAACAATGCCCTTTGTAGACATACTCTAAAATGTACGAATATGAACATCAAATTCTGGGTATTGGAAGAGGTCAAGCAGAAGGATAGGGGTGGTGATTGGGAAACATTCTTGGAATTTTGTGAAATGATATGGCAAATAAGATTAAAATCCTATACCCACCCGGGAATGAATGACCATATCTCCATCAAGCCAGCCCTGAAGTTATTGTCACTAAATCCTAAGAGAACACAATAACTTTATTATACAATGGGGTAACGTTTCATGTTCTATAGATGTTTTTATATACATGCATTCATTTTTCTATACATGGATATATTCCCATTTTAAGTATTGAACATTACATTATTGTATTATACTAGTTTTTAATATATATATCCTATGTACTAACATACATTCATACTTTTGGTATTGAATGAATTATTTATGAAGTCTTGCAATTATGGTGTTCTAAACATATAAATTTATGCACTGGTGCACTTTTGATTAAACAGTTTTGTTATTTTTTTTATAATACACAACAGCACATAAATTACAGTGTTCTATGAAGATTGCATTTATTTATTTTTTTATATTTTTTATATTCTACCTACTTGTGAGTTTAGTTAGTCTTTGATATTAGTTATACAATTTTATATTGTAAATAATATTTATTTACTTGGAGAGATGTGGTATGCTATACCACATGTTATGCTATACAACATTTTATTTGTTTATTTATTATACAACATACATATAATTATTGTAGTAATTTAATGTTATTAGGCAGTTTATTTACACGTTTATTATTATTATGACACTTGGTATTATTTTAATACTGATTTTATTCACTAGTTTATTGAGCGCCAAAGAGAGCCAATGGGAAGGAGTGGAAGGTTATTTAAATATGGAGGCATATTTGAAAAACAGATGATTCTGATGAAGTCTCAGTGTATGACATGAAAGCGCACAAATTTGTTTCGCGACATTTGTTTTGTGATGTTTTTCAATATTAAATTGTTTCAATTACTCATTCAGTGTTGCTCATTCCTTGGTATTATACAAGTGGAGGACAACCTTTATTGTTACCAGACAGCGTTTTTTGTATCTAAAGTATACCTTGTTTAAATACCACTGTTGGTGACCTGTTGCCATCAATGTTACTGGCATGCTGTTACAATGCATACTGTTGTTCCATTTATGCATGTGTTCTATTTGCTATGCAACTGTTTCAAATCTGTTTTATGGGGTTAATTGGAACACCCACTCATGCTGTTATAACGAATGTTGAAATGTGTTGTTCATGACTAACCAACATATTTTGTAAAACCTCAACAACATAGCATGTTTGGGAAGGCATATCCCGGCAGATCCACCTGTCCTGCCTCACCTGGGTGTGACACTGGGCACCAGCACAACTGGGACCCAACCCGGGACTTCCTCATCTGTTGGTCCAGCACCATCTTTGGGTGGAACTGCCTCAGGGGAAGGGCCCCCTCAGGATCAGATGCGGACAGGATCCTGTCACCCACAGTCAGTTCCGGGGTTTGGTGCACAGCACCATCTGAGCAGAATTGGATGGGTAGCTGCACCAGATTGAGTGCCGCCTGGTGCACCTCAGGGGCAGGCCACCCCTCCTGTCCAGCCCCACAGCACAGCCACTTTCGGGGCTGTAAATGAGCAGTGGTGCCTGCCCATGGGAGGGGACCTCAGTCCCACTGTATCCATTTGGGGGCTCATGGGCATCAGATTTTCAACCACCTCCCTATCAAAGGTGTTTACCCCCTAATGTGTCATATACCACCCCATCTGCTGTCTTGTCTGTCTGCAAATGCAACCTATCCTACCCAACCTACCTCCCAAAACATACCTACAGCCCTTCCCCAACATCCCACTCTCACCTTAAAAAAAAAAAAAACATCTGTCCCACAAAAAATAAACATTGCCCCATACAGAGGTCTACATTACACCCCCATGTACAGTAAAATTAATCAATCAACCCACAGATTGTTCTGCAGATGTCTGTCACCAACACTCCTCCCTGTGGGTTGTGAGGCTGTACATTCCAAATTCTACACATTATTCACAGCTGTTGCTGCAGAAGAAATGTAGAGCTATGGTCTTTTCCTACACCCATGCTGCACATCCCTAGCTGCTTTTCCTAATGTTTACCCCCTGCCTGCCCCCATTTCACCACTTTCATCTCACCCTTTTTTCTTTTCTTTAATTAAAATTAGTGCGGGTGTAAGTAGTGCTAAGTGAAGCTAAGAGGGCTTAACCATCTGTTAGCATTGTTTAACTCCATGCAAAACACAGTAAACTCACTTACAACTGCATAAAAGTGTCTTAATCACTCTGTCTCCATCGGCCCTTGTTCTGTCCGGCAACAAAATAATCAGTGCTGCCAAGTCATGAACCTGGGATGCTGTACACTACAATTACAACAACATACCAGTACACCATCTGAGCTGGGGAAATCTGTAATGCATTTACAAGCATATCATTCATTCTGGTCATTTAACATTAATAAAAAAAAAGTAATCACTTTTATCTTTAGAACCTAGGACCCTGCATACTACAATCACAGCAACATACCTCTACACCATCTAAGCTGCAGACATTTTTTGCTGTTTTTACAAACATATCATGCATAACAGTCATTTAACATACGAGGGAATTATAAATCCATAGTACTGTTATATACATATATATGTATATATAGATACCAAGATACACACACACACACACATATATATATATATATATATATATATATATGTACATATATATATATATATATATATATATATATATATATATATATATATAGAGAGAGAGAGAGAGAGAGATAACCAACCTCTTACTGCAAGACATCTGCGAAAAAGCTGACAAAGTGGGGGGAGGGGTAAAGGGCAAACAATAGTGACATCTTTGAAATATGGCTGTCATACGCATAGTAGTCTGCTAGATTCCAAGTCTGAAACACAAATGAATGTCATTATTTACTAATGTCAATGCTCACATCATCCCAGTGATTTCTCAGAAACCCACAACTGTTATTGGCGACAGACCAAACAAATGAGCCATGCATCTGGACAGTGTCTAGACATCTGGACATTGGAGAGGTATGACCGCAGTCATGTAACAGAATGGAAAAACCCATGACAGCTGCCATCCATGTCACCCAGCACCTTCTGAACCACAGTAAGACCAACACGACACTACCCTAAATCAGCTCTGGGCAATTATCTATGCATATTCAAATATATCATGCACTACATGGATGGAACTGTAGGGAAAAAGCAGATAGTGGTGCAAAAATATCCACCCACAACCATTTGCAGCAGAGTCACAGCAACATACCAGTACCACAAATAAACTCTAGAGTAGAATGACTGCTTGAACAAACATATCTTGATTGCCAGTCACACACTACACCGACATACTGGCCCAACTCACAGTGTACTGGAAATCCTAAGGTGTTACAGGATATTTTTCAGTCTACCCCTACAAGCAAACACACCTGATAGACCACCAGCAGCTGTAGCAGCATGCACAGTTAGATAGAAAAAGGATCTATGACACTCACATCTGTTACTCTCCTTAATCAGCCCAACAAACATCTACACACAACACGGCTACACAATCTTGGCAGTCTGTTCACAATGGCCAGACATATAAAACTCTCATATGTACAGATTTCCACAGAATGTCCAGGGTGTGAAAACATATTCATGGTCACTTCCACATACCACTTCCAGGAGTCTGCTAAGTCAATGGGATTATAAGTGCAGTCACTAAATAATGATATCACATACCTCTGAACCTCTTACTGCAAGACATCTGGACAAAGCATGACATATTTGGGGGCCAGGGGACCAGAAAGAGG
This sequence comes from Protopterus annectens, assembly GCF_019279795.1. Taxonomy (NCBI): domain Eukaryota; kingdom Metazoa; phylum Chordata; order Ceratodontiformes; family Protopteridae; genus Protopterus; species Protopterus annectens. The sequence goes on along the minus strand of NC_056733.1, from coordinate 1,736,263,123 downwards.
GACATATCTCACATAATGGTGTTACAAACTGAAACAGTTGCTGGTGTCACAGGCTTTGTTGTAACATAACATCCCTGTAGGATATGATCTCTGAAACCCCAATGGATGTCAACAGTTACTGACTACAATCCTCACATTATCCTACTGATTCCACAAAAACAGACATTGTCTGAGGAACAGTCCAAACATAACAGGCAAACCTCTGGGCAGTCTGTGGACATCAGGGCAGTTAAGAAGTATGTCAGACACATATCACTGTCCTACGTCAAGCACGCAGAAAATGCATATCCAGACAAACCCTGTTAATCTAGCAACCCTCTATGTGTATAACAGCACTACTGACTTACAATCTGTACCCAATTCTGGAGCTTTGTCCCCCATGTTGTTGAGCTGTCTACACATGTCCTGTACTGAGATGTATTCCCACTTACTGTCTGTGAATCTGTAGTCCTCACACTTCCATAATGTCCTCCATACAGGCAAGGAAAAGGGGCAAGGCCCACATGAAGGATGTAATTATAGCACTATGTTGCTATGGCTTTGGCAAATGGAAAGACAACATAGCTGCTCTGGATGCATGTAGGAAGTGGGAGACACCACTTGGTGCACAGACCATCACCTGCTCATGAGCATTATCTACAAAAGGAAAGCTGCTGCCTATGAAACACAGGTCTCAACCCATTTACACAAAGACAGACTGCTACTACACAAACCTAACTATTTTCAAACTCTTGAGTACTATAACAGATATGTCAATCATGTAAGCTTGTAATAGAATTCAGAAGGGGGTTCCAATAATGTCAAATGGGACATTAAGCACTAGGCCACAACAAGACCTGCTGGACTCACATGCGGCTGTCCAGCATGTATGACCATTCCTGCTTGCAATGTCTGCACTGACATGAAGCACATCTCTGGCTTCTGAGTCACTCCAGCAAAAGTCAACTTATGTATGACTGCTACTGGAGTGTCTGTTGTCCAATACTGAGTGTGTCACTGCTTGGCCAGCTACCTGACATGTATTAATTATTCATATGTCACATGCAAATGCTACTCTGATACATATTCTTGTCTTACAAATGTAAGAGATGTATATAGGGTATGTGCATACTACACAACAGGTCCAGATGTGTGTGTTGAACTGTATGTGATATACTGATCCCATACCTTGACAACTGTCCAGAGTTTTGCAGATTGACCACATGTCTGACTCATATTTATAGTCAGTGCCTTAGACAGTTGCGTATTGTCTGGCACATCAGTGGCAACCCATTAAAGACTGAAGTCATAACATATTAGCATACATTTGATTGTTAGATGTCATATCCTGCTGAGTAGACCTGTGAATGTGACACTGTCTTTGCTGGCAACTAAGTGTGTTTCAGCTAGATTCATAAAGTGACACTATTTACTAGCCTTTGCCCACCACTGATGTGTGCCTTTGTGCAGATGTCTTGCTCTAACAGGAGCTAGGTGTCTTACCATGAAACCCATGTCAATGCAAGTGTACCTTGTCCTGTAGGATGCCGACATTTGTGCAGTCACTGACACCTGCTTTGTAGCTTTGGAGAGCACACCAGCCTTGCCACGTAACTCATCCATTCATACTTTTAGACTCCCAAATGGAGGCCTGCAAATCCACAGCAGGTGGAGTGTTAAACATTAGCACACACATAAACACCTCCAGGCTGGCCAAACAGTATGACCCATGGGTGACATCTTGAGTGCAGTTAAGAGTTGACAAAACACCTAATCAAATCATAGCTAGCTACAGGCTTCCAACCATGACTATGGACAGCCACCACACCTACTGGGGCCTGCTGGAATCTATCAGGATTCAATCATGTACCCTGCTCCTGGATGACTTCAAATAACCAACCATAGTGTGCATGACCTATGCCACCTGAACATGAATGCACATAGATTCCTTGGCTTTGTCACTGGCAATGCAGTGGATCAGCCAGTCAACACTCCCATGACACGTAGAAATATCCTGTACCTGGTCTTAACCAACATGAATAGCCACTGTAGCCTCCAACAGTGCCATCCAACTTGGTAATATCTGTGCACATAGCCATCACTGTTCAGGTCACCATCTCCCCTGCCCTCCTTTATTGTGTCAAACAGAATGAACTGTACACAAATGACTATAAATCCCCTCAGAGCAGGTAGAATGAGCTTTACAGCCAACATCCCATTTGTTGGAACTAGCAGCAGTGTCCACCCCCACATCACAATACTATGTGGGCACCTACATAGCTGTATGGACTCAGCAATACCTGACAGGACATCATCTCTCTCAAGGTAGGGTAAATTCCTGCGGTAGACAGCAGCAATACACAAATCCATAATATGTGGAAACAATTGCTGGATGGGCCAAGAAGGACCAAGGAACAGGTGCCTCATTGGAAGCAATGTCCCCTTGGTCTGCACAAGCAAATAAGGTCACAGGTGAAGTGATGTACCCTAAGGCTGTCTTTGAGTGCAAATTGGACACATCCACCATGACCAATCACTAGGCCTTCCACACATGTGTCGGCAGTTCCAGAGGCAACACACAAATCTGTTCTGTAGTGGTGGTCAATAACATTACATACACATACACATATGGCATAGATATAGGCAACTGGCTGCAGACAGGTGAAGTGGAAACATCACCCCCTGTCCCATTGATACACATGTGCATGTACAGCACCTAGCTCCATCCCCTCATCATCAGGAAACAGATCCATAATGCCCTCTCAAAGGTGACACACACACACAGGTCTCCATAGACCTGATACCATCCCTGGCTGCATCATACATGAACACAGGCATGGGCTCTCAGATCCATTCCACACTGTAGTCAACCACAGCCTGAGCACTGGTGTCATCCCATCTGCACAGAGGACATGCACTGTCATCCCTATACACAAAGGTGGAGCAAACCACCGACCCAGTCAATATTATGCACATCAGTCTAGCTAGCCTGCTCTGCAAGGGAATGGAAGGCAATATCAAGGACTGTTAAACTAGCTTTAATCCAAATGTATAACAGCAATTCTTACATTCTGTCCCTAACTCTGGAACATTCTCCCCCATTTTGTTGAGCTGTCTCCACATTTTTTGTTGCAAGAAGTATTTCCAACTACCCTCTGTGATGCTGTTGTCCACACACCTCCATGATGTCCACCTCACAGGCAAGGAAAAGGGGCAATGCTCATACAAATTACTGAATTATAGGAGTGTGTGGCCATGCCATTGGCTATAGGAATAACAACACAGCTGTTCTGCATGCAATTAGTAAGTGGGGGACACTGATTGATCCACAGGCCATGCTCATTAGCATTAACTACAAAAGGCAAGCTGCTGCCTATGCAAAACATGTCTATATCTCTACATGTGTAGACAGAGAGAGAGAGAAAGAGACAGGCAGACTGACAGACAGAGACAGAAACAGAAACCAACAATACTTGGAAAAAAAGTATGTCAAACAAGTAAGCATGTAGGGGAATTCAGTAGGGGGTACGCTATAATGGGAAGTAGGATGTTAAACAAATATGTCTCAACAAAACTTGCTGTACTGATATATTACTGATTAGCACCTATGGCCATAGCATCTGGGTCTATGTCACATACATCAAAGCTCAGGCCTATGAGTCATCCCAGGAAAGAATGGCTCACATATGACTACTGGAGTGTCTGTTGAACAATACTGACTGTGACACTGCTAGGCCAGCTAGTGGGATGTCGTAAATATCCATTTGTTACTTGTGAATACAACTATGATACACGTTTGTCTCACAAATCTAAGAGACCTATACAGGGTATGTGCATAGTAAACTACTGTCGCAGACATGTCTGTTGAATTGCATGTGATATACTGAGCTCATACCATTCAACTGTGCTGTGTTATGCACGCTGACCATTTATTTGCCTCATATTTGTAGTCATTTACTCGCCTCATATTTGTAGTCATTTACTCATCGAGTTGTGTTCCGTCTGGCAAATCATTGGCAAATCTGTGAAGACTGACACTAGAACATAACAGCATACATATGAGTGTCAGACATCCTTCCGGGTATATCTGTGAATGCAAATCATACTGTGCTATCAATTTACAGCAGTATTAATAAAGTGTCACTAATTTTCGGCCATTGCCCCCCATTTATGTGTGTTGTCCTCCAAATGTCCTGCTCTAACAGGTTGAGAGGTATGACTGAGCAGCAAGAGTGTAAATTCAGTGTGCCATACTGACATAGAACAGAAGTGTATATCAGGTATTACCTGTGCACATGTATATATGAGTAGGTGTAGCTGGAAGCCTTAAAACAATCGACATGAGATGCAAGATGTCAGGTGAATAAGCTGTACATGTTGTACACGTGTGTAATCTTAGTTTTTGTGCATCCAACAGACATAAATGTCTACAGCTACTGGTTGTTGCATTGCCCTGACACAGACATGAGTACTAGAATAAGCATGATTATCAGGTTCAAAATGGAGAGATGTCTAACTGTGGTAGGACATTGTGTCCATGCCTACTACAAACATCTATATGAGTACCTACATAGCTGTATGGACTCAGCAATACCTGACTCGTAAAATCTGCCTCCACCAAGGTAGAATAACCCCCTTTGCTGGACAACAGTAATACACAAACCACATAATTGGTCACTATATTGGCTGTACAGGGTCAAGAAGGAACAGGCACCAACTTGGAAGCAAGTCAACCTGTGTCTGAACAAACATAATTTCACAAGTGAATTACTGTAAGGCTAACTATGAGTACAAATTGGACACATCCACCAAGGCCAATCACAAGGCCGTCTTCAATCTCAGAGCAACAACTCAGCCCCCCCCCCCCTGTACTGGTGGTCAGTCACACCACATACACACACAGCATAGCTATAGCCAACCCTCTGCAGACTGGTTAAGGGAAAATGTCACCATCCTGTCCCACCATTAGTATAGGTGGATATGCACATCACCTGCACCCCTCCCCTCATCATCAGGGAGCAGGTCTTTAATGCCTAATCAAAGGCAACAAATGTAAGTCTCCATGAAACCTGATAACATCCCTATCTGCATCCTACATGAATGCAGGCATATGCTCCCAGCTGCATTACACACTGCACGCAAGCAAAGCCTGAGCACCATTGACATTCCATCTGCAAGGAAGACGGCCACTGTCATCCCTCTACACAAAGGTGAATGATGAATGGTGGATTATGTAATTTACTCCCCCTTATTGGGGGCAACATGACACATCAGGACCAGGAGTGCAATGCAAGCTCATACTGTTCTGATAGATGACAGGGGTATGATGTGGTCATAAGTGGTGGCTAATGCTAGTCAATGTTGATGTGCAGGTTATGTAAGTAACATTGACTAATGTATGAGGTCCTGTGATGTGTTTCCCTGTTTATGCCTTCCAGGTGAAATGCAGCATGCAAGGTAGCCAGCATACATTGAGGCTGAAACTGCGGCCATTGCCAATATGATAATCCAGCACCATGGGGTGATATTTGGCTGTAGCCAACAGAATCTGTGGGAGCAGACCTCCCTATAGGATGAGCTTGTCCACAGAGTAAACAACTTGAGCCACCATGGGGGCATATACGATCAGGTCAGGCATTGGATGACTGACCTGATATGCCATGCCCGGCAACGGGCTGCTGCCGTGTCCAGGGACCGTACTGCCAAAGGTGGGGGTCCTGCTATGCAGGCCCCACTTACACCAATGGAGGAGCTCCTTGCCAATCTTGGGGCAGCAATCACATGTTGGCAAAGTCAACACACACAAGTCATGGAGGTTGGTGGCACCCAGCCAACAGGCGGGGAGCATCCAGGTAAGGCCCTAGTGCACATCAATTGAATAATGAAGTAATCATACTGGCATCCGTAGAGTATCTAGATGCATATGTCAGGTCAAACTGCATTTCTGGGAGGGGTTTTATAATGCACACAAGTGCACATCTAAGGTGAAGGACAGCAAATTGTGTAGTATCAGAAGCTGTACTGCACATGTGCAGAAAAGTAGCATTCATCTTGTACTAATGCCACATGTGAATCTGCTGACAATACCTTTCCCCCACAACTACATAGGTACCTCTGGTCTGGATGTGGGACAGCAGCCTGAAGCCAGTGAGTATGGTATTGTCTTGTTGTGGCTCACCAATACCCCAGGCATGTTAAGGTCATGCATTTTACCATGCACACAACTGTTAATTTTAGCCATATTGCGATATGTGCATGTTTACTTGTGGTGGGGTTAACTGCATTGCATCAAAGTGGTCATTACAGGGGCCTATTTGCAGGAGATGTAACATAACTGTAGCATACCTCACAACCTGTCAGTGCAAGAAATCTGGACAGACTGACAAAATGGGGGGACAAAGGGCCAAAACTAGGGACATATTTTAAAAGTACTGTTATACAGTGCATATAAAAAGTGTACACACCCCTGTTAAAATGCCAGGTATTTGTGATATACAAAAATGAGATCACAATATAACACTTCACAACTCTTCCCACTTTTAATGGGTCCTATAACCTGTACAATTCAATTGAAAAACAAACAGGTATGTTAGGGGAACAAGTATGAAAAATAAAAAATGTACAATAAGCTAGGTGCATAAGTGTGTACCGCCTAAAGCTAATACTTTGTTGAAGCAGCTTTTGATTTAATTACAGCATTACATCTTCTTGGGTACATACCTGCCATGAATTACAGAGACTCTTTAATTAACAACAAATAATGGTCAGCTGTCCTACTAGGCTTTTCCTGACATTTACTCAGTTGCCTGCTGCAGCAACAGCCATAGTTCACAGAGACCTTACAAAGCTTCAAAGGGATCTCATTGTTGAAAGGTATCAGCACAGAAAATGGTAAAAAAACATTTCCACAGCATTGTATATATTATGGAACACAGTGAAGACAGCCATCAAAAGGTGGAAAAGTATGGGATAACAGTGACATTGCAAAGAAGTGGATGCCCCTCCAAATTTGATGAAAAGACAAGACCAAAACTGGTCAGGGAGGCTGCCATGAGACCCACAATACTAAAAGAGTTTCAGGAATCTCTGTCAAGTACTGGTTGCATACTACATGTGACAACAATCTCCCATATTCTCCATATGTCTTGCCTATGGGGTAGGTTGGAAGATGGAAGCCTTTTCTCACACAGAACAACATCCAGGCCTGGCTAAATGCTGAAAAACAATACAATAAGTCTACCAAAAGCATGTGGGAAAATATGTTATGGTCTAATGGGACGAAGGGTGAACATTTTGGCCACAATTCCAAAAGGTTTGTTTGGCGCAATAACAACATTGCGCATCACCAAAAGTACACCATCCCCATGGTGTAGCATGTTGATGGCAGTGTTCTACGTTGGGGTTGCTGTTCCTAAGCTGAACCTGGGGCTTTAGCCAAAGTGGAGGGGATTATGAACAGTTCCAAATACCAGTCCCTTTTGGCCCCAACCTTTTCAGGTGTCTGCTAGACAGCTGTAGATGGAGAGGAATTTCACCTTTTCACATGACAATAACCTAAACCATACATCCAAATAAACAAAAAAATGGCTTCACCAGAAGACATTCAATGTTTTGGAAAGGCCCAGCCAGAGCCCACACCTACATTCAATAGAAAATCTGTAGGATGACCTGAAAAGGGCTGTGCACAAGAGATGCCCTCGCAATCTGACAGAGTTGGAGGTCTTTTGCAAGGGAGAGTGTGCAAATAATGACAAGTCAAGATGTGCCTTGCTGATAGACACCTTTCCAAGAGGACTAAATGTTGTAATTAAACCAAAATGTGCTTTAACAAAGTATTAATTTAAGGGTATACACACTCAGGCAACCAGCCTATTGTACATATTTCATTTACTATATGTTACCCCTAATCAATGTTTATGTTTTTCAATTGGATTGCACAGGTTACAGGTCACATTAAAAGTGGGAGAAGTTAGGATATGATTTCTGGGGTCTCATGTTATTTATATATATATATATATATATATATATATATATATGTGTGTGTGTGTGTGTGTGTGTGTGTATGTTAAAACAAATCTGGTTACTCTAACAACTTTCTAAGCTCAGAGTGGATATAATAAGTGTACACACCCCTGTTAACATGCCAGGTTTTTTGATATATATATATATATATATATATATATATATATATATATATATATATATATATATATATATGTATCAAAAAACCTGGCATGTTAACAGGGGTGTGTACACTTATTATATCCACTCTGAGCTTAGAAAGTTGTTAGAGTAACCAGATTTGTTTTAACATACATTTACTGCAGGTTTTGGTCTGCAACTCAAAGTATGACATTAATTAGTGACGCCAATCCTCAGATCATTCCAGTAATGTGTTAGACAAATACAGGATTTATGAGGAACAGACTAAAAATATGAGCCACACATCTAGACATTCAGAGAAACTCTGTACAGTTGAGAGGTATGTTCTGTAGGAGTTGCCACTGTGCTATACAGGTGAACATCAGTAATGTGTACATGGGTGCAGTGTGTGCTTGGTAAAGGCCCATCACCTACTAACACTACTCACATATCCCAGAGATGCATATTAGTAGTAACATTAAGTGGAAAGGGATGCACTGCATGATGTTGATGGCCTGTCCAGAGTGTGTATGTTGTGGTCTGACTGTGTATTGTGAAAATCACTAGTTGGCTATTGTGAGTTCTGTGTAATGTCTTTGAGCCACCTCACCTGTATATGTCTGTGTGTGTGTGTCCATGTGTGTATGAGTGCATGTGTGTGTGTGTGTGTGTGTGTGTGTGTGTGTGTGTGTGTGTGTGTGTGTGTGCCAGCAAACCTCATAGTGCATGTATTAATTTACATATGTTGTCTTCCCCTCACAAGTGGACATGGTGGTCTTGGTCCCTCCCTCTCAGAATCTGATGTCAGTGTCGCTGCAGACTCTGACAATGATGGGAGTCCTACTGAGGCACAAGTGGGTTGTCAGGGGATGAATCTGTTCCATCTATTGGCATCCCACAATCACAATGACCACAAATATCCCATCCTCAGCAGCCACAGATCATGGACAGTTGGTGGGTGGTGGCAGGGAACAGGCTAGTGTGGTGACTATGGCAAGTGTGAGTGTAGACACTAGCCATAGCCAGAGTTCAGGCGAGCTCCCACACAGGCAGATGGACAGGGGTGCTCAAAGTAGGACTGCTCCCCATCAAGCTGCTGCTGCACGTGCCACAGCAGGTGTCACCAGACGCATATTTCAGGCTGTAATGGATGCACAGGCATGTAGTCAATGCAACACCAGACAAATACTCAGGGTCTTGGATGCAACACTTTCTGGCTTACGTGATGACATAGGTGAACTTGTTGAGGCCACAGGTCACAATACTGAGGTCATGAATAGATGGTGTGGTGAGACTTTGGCAATCCGTGACGACGGAATGCCTGTGCTGCAGCATGTGGTGGGAGATGGGTGTCAGCCACATAGACGTAGGTCAGCACCAACATCATCTGAGAGTCTACGTGGCCATGCACTTTCACACTCCTGTAGTGGCAGTACCACCAGCACTACTGAAGGGGGGGTGCTGTCCACACCACAATGGAGCAGGCCATGGGCATGTGGTCCTGGCCGATCCCATCAGGAACACAGATCCAGCAGACATCAGTCACCATCAGGGATTAGTACTGCATCTTGCCTTGGAACTGGTGGTGCCAGTGAGACTCCTGGCAGGACCAGTTCACGTGTCTGTGGCCAGAGATGGTGAACTGTACACCCTGTCATGTACGGTCCACAGCTGTACAACATACCACTGTGTAGGACAGCCTCATGGCATGACTGTGTGCATGCAGCCACACACACATCACCATCACAGCCAAGTAACCTCCAGACACACACACACACACACACACACACACGCACACACACACTATGTCAACTGTATGGCCCAGCCTAGGCCTCTGACAAACCCGTATAACACCCTGTGCATATGATGATATCTGTGTCATATCCCTGTCATCCATACCACCAATGCAGGGACATGTTAATGTGGTTCTGCTACACAGGGTGAATTCAGTACAGTTTAGCTATGTAATGCTGTGTAAGGTGCTGTCAGCTGGCATTTGTAATAGGTCACTTCAGAGTGTGTGTACCTTTTCAGCCACTATGCATTATTGTTGTTAGTAACACTGGCTGAATGTAGTATTACATGGTGTATTCTGTTTGTGTTGTAGGTGTCTGTGTGTCAGCAGAATGTGGCCCTGAAGATATTGCCAATGAGGGGAATGGCAGAGTGCTAAGACACTGACCATGTCATAGCCAAGGTACAGTTGTATATGTACACATTTACCAGGTCTTTGCAGCAGTTATTGCATGTGCCACAGACCTTATAGGGCTGAGGGGTGTATACAGGTAAGTCTATGGTGGCTGACATCAGCAGCTCTTATAAAGTGGACAATGGTAAGTGTAGTGGGTAGAACACACCTCGGATAGGTAAAACACCCCCCCCAAAGGATATTGTGTTGACCAAACACACAGAGAAAACTGTTCCCACACACAGACACACACACACACACACACACACACACACACACACACACACACACACACACACACACACACATGCACAGTATCACAGTTGCCAGTGTTGGGTGTGGAACCCCTACCCATGTAGTTAGTGGTACTACGATATTATGTGGTTATCACAAGTGGCATGAAACTAATAGTGTGATGACTGTTCCAAGGTACCTGTAAAGTGAATAATATCATGTGCCCTTTTGAGATATGGCAATGGGTGGTGTACTGGGTGGGAAATGACTCATTGTACTGTCACCTACAGGTCTACAAACACAAACACTGATATACACACTGATGCACATACACTTTTGCCAGTACTGACATTAGCAGCCCTGCTTATTATGTAATTAATTCTGTACTGTTACATAGCTGTTGCATGAGGCATTGGGCTTATATGGCTGAAGAGTGTCTACAGATACCTCTATGGTAGCTATAAACAGTGGCCTTTGTAAAGTGAACCTTGGGATGTTTACTGGGAGTACCATGGCCTAAAATTGTAAACCACGGCCACCCAATGGATATAGTTCTCACACACACATACACACACACACACACACACACACACACACACACACACACACACACACACACACACACTCACTTGATAGGATTGAGATTAGAACCCCTACCTATCTAGTCATTGCTACTACAGTGTTATGCATTTATTGCATGCGTCACAAAGATTAGAGGGTGAAGAGTGTCCCAAGGTAATTTTATGGTGAACAACATCACCAGGTCTTGTAAAGTATGGCTATGGGTGATGTACCGTGTGTGAATGAACCCAAAATACCTTAACCTACAGTTATACACACTTACAAACACAAATACACTCATACACATATTTGCCAGGACTAAGATTAGCAGCCCTGCCTATTCTGTAATTCAGTCCATACTGTTACATAGTTCTTGCACATGGCACAGGGCATATTGGGCTGAAGAGTGTCAATAGATACCTGTACAGTTGATGAAGACAGAGGGCCTTTTAAAATGGACCTTATGACATGTACTGGGAGTACCACAACCTAATAATATAAAACCCACCCCCCAATGGATATAGTACTTACTCAAACACATACACAGGATACAGTTCTCACACACACACACACACACACACACACACACACACACACACACACACACACACACATACACATGCATGCGGGCGTGCACACACACACACACACACACACACACACACACACACACACACACACACACACACACACACAGTTGCACTGACTGAGATTAAACCCCCTACCTATTTAGTTATTGCTAGTACAGTGTGATGCATTTATTGCATGTGCCATGTAGCTTATAGGGGGAAGCTTGTTCCATGGTTCTTCTAAGGTGAACAACATCACCCATCCTTGTAAAGTATGACAATGGGCAGTGTACTGGGAGAGTGAGGCCTCAAAATGCTGTATCCTGCAAATATACACACTTACAAACACTTACATTTGCCAGGATTCAGATTAGAGCTCCTATCTATGTAGTCATTGGTACTATAGTGTTATGCAGTTAACTCATGCACCACTGAGCTTATAGGGTGAAGAGTGTCCCAAGATACCTAGAAAGTGCAGAACATCACCAGCCATAGTAAGGTATGGCAATGGGAGGTTTACTGGGTGAGAAGGGCCTCAAACTGCTTTCACCTACATGTTTGCACACTCACAAACACTTTTATACACACTAATGCATACACAAGCATTTGTTCATAGGTTCATAGATTCATAAATTCATTGATGTGTTCTAGGAAAATGGCCATTGAGCCTTTACAGGCCTAGCCCATAGGATTACCCTGGCATTGTGCCACCTGACATTACTCCCCAGTGTGTCTATCTAGTATAGTCACTGAAGTGATCCCTGGGGTGAGATTTCTATTGCCCATCCACTCATCCAGATTTCTCTTACAGAGGACCAGTGAGGTGATTTGCTTGACATGTATGTGAAGTCTATTCCATAGTGTGGCCAGTCTCTGGGTTATGAATCTGTCCCTGCAGCATGTTCTGTTGATTGTGGAAATGGGGTTGAAGTCTCTGGGGCATGTGGTGTGGATGGATTGGGTTCCTTTAGATGTAGCATGCCTAACAGAGCTGGGTCAGACATGGTTTTGTAAGTCAAGCAAAGTCAAGAAAAGATCGCCTCTAAGTTGCCAATATGATACAGAGAATAGTTGGAGTTATTGAAGTCTGTCCATATAGGACAAGTGTTTAAGGCCTAGGATCCTCTTTGTGAGGTACTTTTGCAGCCTCTCCAGTTGCTGCAGGTGTCTAGTGAGGTACATGCTAAATAGGCCATTGTACTCAATGATTGGCTTAATGAGGGAAGAGTAGAGGGAGACAATGGCCTCCTTCCTGGATGCAACACCCTTAGTAATGAGATGTGCCGCACAGAAGGACTTCCTGACCACAGTGGCACTGCGTTGGTCAACAGAGAGGTCACTATCAACCTGTGTTCCCAGTTATCTTATCATGACTTCTGTGTTCAGTGGACTGTCATCACTGTGGTGATTCATGGGAACCAAATTGTTCCCAAAGGGGATGGCAGCACATTTTTTGGCATTGAGCTTAAGTCCAGGGTTCTGACAAGAGTTGTAGGTCTCAGTGACACCTTTCTACAGGATGTCAAAATCACTTGGGGAAGTAATAATATCACCCACCTTGCAGTTGTCTGCAAACATTGTCAGCCAGAGTCCCCTTGTGTTGGGCTGGACTTCAGAGGTGTCGATACTGAACATGAGGGGGACGCAGGACAAGATCCTGTGGTACTCCACTTGTGACTGTTCAGCAGTCTGACATGGGGTCCACTGCTTTCACACTGTGGATTCTATCTGTGAGCCTGTTTGCAACCTATCTAGTGATATAGGGGTTGATGCCTAGCTGAGTGTGTTTGTCTATGATTCCTGAGTGGGAAATTGCATTAAAGGATTAGAAGCCCCACCTATCTTGTTATTTATTCAATACTGTTACATAGTTATTTCACATGGCTCAGAACTTATCGGGCTGCAGAGTGTCTAAAGCTACCTCTACAGTGGATGACAACAGTGAGCCTTGTAAACTGGACACTGGGACATGTACTAGGTGGACCACAACAAACAAACTGCAAACCCCACCCCCAATGGATATGGTTCCCAACCAACACACACACTGCTGGCCTTAGGCATAGGGCACCACTCTAGCAGGGGCACTTTTCAAGTAATTTGGATGGTGTAAGTAGACCAGGATGGAGGCAAAGATTAGTATTGAGGGGGACACTGTGGAGACCTTTTACCTAGGGTGCCAGTTGGCCAAAGGTCGGTTTTGCATGCACACACACAATACTGTTCTCATGCACACACACACACACACACACACACACACACACACACACACACACACACACACACACACACACAAAAAACACATTTGCCCAGACTAAGATTAGAATCCCTACCTCTCTAGTTATTGCTACTACAGTGTTATGTATTTATTGCATGGGCCATGGAGCTTACAAGGTGAGGAACATCACCAGTCCTTGTAAAGTATGGCAATGGGAGATGTACTTGGTGAGAAAGGCCACAAAATACTTTAACCAACAGATATGCACACTTACAAACACAAATACACTCACATTTGCCAGGACTGAGATTAGAACCCCTACCTATCTAGTTATATATACTGTAGTGTTACGCAGTTATTGCATGCACCACAGAGCTTATAGGGCTGACCAAAGGTACTTCTAAGGTGACTGACATCAGCAGGACTGCTAAAGTAGGGCAATGGGAAGTGTACTGGGTGTGAATGGGCTCAAAATCTTTAATGTACAAACAATTTTACATTTGCCAGGACTGAGTTTAAAACCCCTACCTAACTAGTTATTTGTACTATAGTGTTACGGTCTATATTAAATCAGTGAATGCTTAGAAAAGTGAACAATGATTTATCGACCACATGTAAGCAAAAGCTTACAAACTTGAACGTGTAGAACAGAATCCCTGTTCCAAAAAAAAAAAAACACTTAAAACATAACTTAAATATATCTACTCTGAGATTGCACTACAGTGATGAAAACGGCAAATGGAAAGAATTCACTTATATGCCACTTCGTCATTTTGCCTTTTCATCTTTTCAAGTTCGACCAAGATGCACAAGAAAGAATGCATCTTCAGTCATCTAATAAGAACCCTAGTGTTACGCATTTATCACACATGCCACAGAGTTTATAGGGCTGCTCAAAGGTACATCTAAGGTGACTGACATCAGCAGGACTGCTAAAGTAGGGCAATGGGAAGTGTTCTGGGTGTGAATGGGCTCAAAATCTTTAACCTACAAACACACACACACACACACACACACACACACACACACACACACACACACACACACACACACACACACACACACAGACACACACACACTTTTACATTTGCCAGGACTTAGTTTAAACCCCCTACTTAACTAGTTATTTGTACTATAGTGTTACACTGTTATTGCATGTGCCACAGAGCTTATAGGGCTCATGGTTGCCCAAAGGTATGTCTAAGGTGACTTGACATCAGCAGGACTGCTAAAGGAGGGCAATAGGAAGTGTATTGGCTGTGAATGGGCTCAAAATCTTTAACCTGCAAACACACACACAAACACATGCACTTTACATTTGCCAGGACTGCGATTAGAACTCCTACCTAGTTAGTTATTTGTACTAAAGTGTTACACAGCTATATCATGTGCCACAGAGCTTATAAGGCTGAGAGCTGCCCAAAGGTACTTCTAAAGTGACTTGACATCAGCAGGACCTCTAATGTAGGACAATGGGAAGTGTAATGGGTGGGTAAGGCATCATAATACTTAGACCTACAGACACACACACACACACACACACACACACACACACACACACACACACACACACAAAGGTCGGTGATGTGATATTACAACCCCCACCTCAGTACCATCAGACAAGGATTCTCATCTTCATGCTGGGACGTGCCAGTGGGTACAACTGGTATCCAACTGTCTGCAGCAGTACATCACTCTCTGCTATTCAGGGTCACACACACACACACACACACACACACACACACACACACACACACACACACACACACACAAAGGTCGGTGATGTGATATTACAACCCCCACCTCAGTACCATCAGACAAGGATTCTCATCTTCATGCTGGGACGTGCCAGTGGGTACAACTGGTATCCAACTGTCTGCAGCAGTACATCACTCTCTGCCATTCAGGGTATCATTGTATATGACTCCCTCTCTGTGTGTATCTCCCTGTGTGTCTCACTCTATCACTCTTTGTCTCTCTCTTCCCCATGTCTATGTGTGTGTATGGTTGACATATTGTAATATGTTGCCTATATATATATATATATATATATATATATATATATATGTGTGTGTGTGTGTGTGTGTGTGTGTGTGTGTGTGTGTGTGTGTGTGTGTGCATCACACACAGCAGATGCAGTTATAACACATATGGGCCACCTACAGCTTGCTGTGGGTAATCCTGTCTGATTGGTGTGTGTGGAGACAGTTAGGTGTACATAGTTGTGTGTATGCAAAGACATCTGCACAATACAGATATACATAGTGCAGTGTGGTTTCAGACATGGGCTTTATTAACTTTATTTCTCTAAGCGTAGGAGCATGTTCAGTATGACCTTCTATAGAAAGTGTGGGAATCCATTCCAGGAATAGTTGTAACTCCAGTCCAGGGTGTTGTGTGCTACAGCCATACATTGAAACCTGTTTGGCAAGTTATCTGGAGATAGGCTGTCAATATGGGGAAACAATGGCCCAAACATAGGGGGATACTGTATTTATAGCTCTTATTAATGTATGTGTTGCTTGAGTTACATGGTTTGTTTTAGCAGACATTTTCTGACTTATGTAATGTTTGATACTGTAATACATTGTGTTATTACCTACTGTCAAATATCATCAGATCATCACAGTTATATACCAGAGAAATACGAGATTGATGATGCACAGTCCAATATTATGAGGCAAAGGCTAGACCTTCTTGCACAATCCAGCCAGTTGGGAGGTGCGGCTACAGCCGATTGACTGATGAAGCTGTGTAAAAGGTCCAGCACCTTGATGATATACTGGCTGGGGATCTCCTGGTTGTGCGGTATTCTTCTTACCTGAAAGGTCATATCCTGCTGTGGCCATACCTCTCAACTGTACAGATTCTCACAGATTATCCAGATTCATGCCTCACATATCTGGTCAGTTTCCCTTCATATTGTGGATTTTCTAGCAAGTTTGCTGCAAATCACTCAGGGTTGCAGTCAGGGAATAATGACCGAACATTAGCGTTTCAGACTTCACACCCTTCATGACATCCATGCTACTACATACCCCCTTTGTTATTCTATTACCTTTCTAACATTATGATAGCATTATTTCAAAATTGTCTTTATAGTTGTGCCTTTATCCCACCATTATGTATGGCTTTGTCCAGATTTCTTGCTCTACAAGGTTGAGAGGCATGCTACTAGCATTTAGCAGCATGGCCTTTCATTTGCATTTTGCTGACTGTGTTATGTTGGTAGTATGAACCCCATGACATTCCCTACAACAGCACTATGGGTGAGGTAAGGGCCTTTGCCAGAGGCCTGTAGGCCATGTGAGACTGCTGCAGGCCATCTGTAGCAAGGCAGTGTGTTCTGTCATTCATATGTTCCCAGGATGCCAGGAAGTGAATCCCCCTGAGGTGACAATGGTAAGTGAGTCAGGTGCTACTGGCAATCACTTTATGTTCAAATTGATCCATCACTCTGGATGACGGCAGGATGCTGCTTAAGGCTAGGGACATACCTGCATGTGACACATATTCAGCACGCTGCATCATGTCTGTCTTTCTATAGTCTATGAGGTACTTCTGACATCATTCACACCACCATGGACCAGGCTAGTGTGATACCTGTAGCTGTTGTGGGGTGACTTGAGTGTATGTGTGATATGGCAGATTATGGCAACTGCCAAACAAGTAATCATGGCTTTCTCCTTATCCTACCTGGTGTGTGGCACATCTGTGTATCTCACAGTGGGGTCTTTTATGAGTAATATGTTGTGTGCATGGTAAGGCCTTAGAGTTTGCAGGATCCTGGTGTGTGGAGTATGCGTGGTCTGTGGTGTGTAGGTTTGGGAAGTTCTCATGTGTTTCTGCCTCTGAGGTGTCCTTTACTTGGGGTTTGATTTGTTGTGGACCTCCACTTATGTGGGTGTGTGTTGTATATTTGCAGGTGATGCTTACTGACTCCATACACTGCAGGGCACCTATGTTACTGCAAAATGTACTCTGGTGTGCACATTCTCCATTTGTCTGGCCAGTGGTTCCCCTCCCCCTTCTGTGTGTCTCTTTATCTTTCTGTAGTCTGGTTACAGGCTTTGCTTACAGTGGCTGCAGTTATGTATTTGTAATTCTGGTGTGAGCATGATAAATGCTGTAACATCACACACAGGGTTGTGGACTACCCACCTCTGAGCATACCTATTTGGCAGGTTATCCATCATTACACCACTACAAATGCTGGGGTTCTCAGACAGTTTGTATTACTATGTTATTATGTGGCTACATGTTGGCCTAGCTGTCAGACTGTCACTGACTCTGACATCTGGACAGGCCCGCATATGACAGTCAGACAAAGGCCCACACATGGGGACAGGGTGTTGATACTGTTCTGCCATACATTGACAGTTGGGTGACCAGTTTGCTACTTGCTTGCTTTCTGTTATGGATGTGACATCTGCTTCTCCACTGTCTGCTATTGATGTTTTGACATGACCTTTTCTTGTTTTGCAAATACTTTGCAGGTGAATGCAATGTTAGGACAAGCAGAATAGATATGCAAGGCATACTTGAGCTCCTTCTGTGAAAACCTGCCATTACAGGGGTATTGCTGTTGGCCAATGACATGTTGTCAGTGCTGACACAGTAAGGTGGCAGCCTTTTATGACCTGCCAGTACACTGACCTTCAGGTACCTGCTGTGCTGCTAGGCACCATACATGTCTATGTATGAGAGCCAGACATCTGGACAAAGCCATAAGTAATTAGGTGACAAAGACCTAAATATAGAGTCCATTTTAACTATTGGCCTTACAAACCTAGAAGGGTGATACAATAACAGATCCAATAACAGATTTTGCATTAGCATGCATTTTCTATAGAGTATGAAGTCTGAGACACTACAGTCCGTCAGTATTTTTTAACTTTAGACTGTCGTAGTTTGCCAATGATTTGCGACACAACCACTATTTCATGATAAAGACACCACAAATATGATGCAAACTTCTGCACATTCTGCAAAAGGTCTGTATAGTTGGGAGGTATGGCAGGCACTGTGTAGGTTACTCCGAGCTGTCTACTGTTCATATGTGTGGCCCCCTGTCCATGACCTGTCTAGCTTACTGGCAGTAATGGATATTGACATCTGGATGGTGTGTACAACTCCAACCATAGGTGTAGCTGGCATGCAAAATAGTTGGCATTGTGATTCTTGGAACATGGCCCTATCTACCACAGTACTGTACTTAGGCCACTAAGACACAACAGCTGGGAGTAAGTGCTGGCCACATCCTGACAGTAGTTCCTACTCATATTTTATGTTATTTTATGTTACATTTGTTGACCGGGCTGGTCTGACTGGATATCTGTCCATTTTCGGCAGAGGCCGGGGGAAAAAAGCTCCAGAAGCATACATTAATAACAGAGAAAAAAAAAACAATTAGTTATGAGAATATTCATTAGCATATATTTGCAAAAGAAATATTAGACATTAACTACAAAAAAACTGCAAAATTAAAAGATGTACAAATTGAGCATGATAGAAGAAATAGGGAAGTGTTAGTTGAAGTTCTGTAATCAGATAAAATAGGAAGTACTGAGGTTAGCTTTGGACAGATTAGTGTAGATAGACGAGGCAAAAAGGAGGGTGGAAATTAGGTGTGAGTGGGCGATGGATGTTCTGGCAAGTGGAATAAGGAATGGTTTAATTCTGTACAATGAGCCTAGTTTTCTGTTAACTAGTTTTATAGTGTTGTTAAGGTGAGTGTCAAAGCTTAGATTGTTGTCAATCTCCACTCCTAGGAGCCTGGTAGTTGGGTCGAGGGAAATATAGGTGCCATTACTTGACAAGACAGAGAAGTTGAGTGGAGAGGATTTACGGGTGGGGGAGAAAACTAATAATTTGGTTTTCTTGGGGTTTAAGATTAAGCATCGCTTTAGGAACAACATTTCTACAGTTTGGAATGTCTGTTGGATGATAGAGCGAAGTTCGGAGGGGGAAAAGGCAGAACAAATCAGAGTAGAATCATCTGCATATTGTATACAGGTTGCAAGAGGAATAGTTGTATGAAGATCATTAATGAAAACTGAAAACAGAAGAGGGCCAAGAATTGAGCCTTGGGGGACCCCAAGGGAAATGGGTAGGTGGTTGGATAAGTTATTGCTCCAAAGAACTGCCTGCTGTCTGTTATGAAGATAGGAGTGGAACCACTTTATAGCACTTGTGTCTAGTGTGAAAGATTTAAGAAAATTTATTAGTATCTTGTGATTGACCATATAATAGGCTTTGGCTAGATCAATAAAGAGAGCAGAGGTAGGGATGCTATTATTCCAGTTTTTATTGATACAGTCAGTGAAGGAAAGGAGGGCTGCTGTGGTGCTGTGGAATGGTCTAAAGCCATGTTGACAGTCAGCTAGTAGATTGTAATTTAAGAGGTGATTTAGAAGTTGTTTTTGGACGCATTTTTTCATGATTTTAGCTAGGGGGGAGTAAGGCTATGGGTCGGTAGTTTGAGAGATCAGTTGAGTTACCACCTTTGTGCAGGGGAATAGTATGTGATATTTTCCAGATTGAAGGAATGTAGCCTTCAATCAATGATGGTTCTGTTAATTAGGATGAAAATGGGATAGGCTAATGTTTTAGCTGCAATTTTTAGATATTGATCTGGGAGCTGGTCAGCTGATGGAGAGGAGGATTTCAGTTTGTGGAGCAGAGAGCATATTAGTGATGTGGGTACAGGTTGCAGTTGAAATAAGGGAATAGAAGTATTAGAGGAAGTGGACAGGGAGGGGATATCTGGGGAAAGTTGCTTTGATAGAGACTGGACAGTTTCAATAAAGAAGGTGTTGAAGGCATCAGCAGTTTGTTTTGGGTTGTTTTGGGAAGTGCCTGAGGGGCATGGGGTGTCAGAGTGGCCAGGCTTTAAGAGTCTATTTATTCTTGTCCAGAACTTTTGCAGATTATGTTGGTTAGCTTGTTCTAGATGGCAGTAGTGGTTTCTTTTATCTAGATGTATGGCTGTTTTTGTAATGTTTCTTATTTGCCTAAAGTTTAGTTGGTCGATGGGATCTTTAGTTCTACGGTATTTAGTCCAGAGTTTATTTTTCAGAATAATTTTATGCCTTGTGTCTTTGATAGCCAAGGTGTGGGTTTTGAGCTAATTCTGACAGATCTTGAGGGAGCGTGTGAGTCTAGAATAGATAGGAACTTTGAGTTAAGTATGAGAGAGCATTATCCAGTGGAAGGTCTTTAAGAGGGGCCAGTTACAGGCTTTAAGTGCAGCTTTGAAGGTTTCAGGGTTAAAGTTTTTTTTAGTTCTGACCATTTTGAATTTAGTTGGGTTAGGGGTATTAGTTTTATGTCTGATTAAGTAAGTAAGCGCATGGTCACTTAAGTCATCAGGTAGTGTTCCCACTGTATAAGTTTGGTGGTGATGATTAATCAGAATCCAGTCTAATATGCTTTCTTTGTTATTAGGTTTGTTAGTTCTGGTGGGAGCTTGAATGGTTTGTATAAAACCATGGACATTTAAGCGGGTGGGAGGGTCTACTGAGGTGCAGGTTATCCAGCTGATGTTGACATCGCCCAGGACGATGGTTTCTTGTGGAAAATGAATGGAGAGCGAGCTGAGGATCTCTTCTAGAGTACTGATGTTATTTCCAGGGGGAAGGTACAAGCAGATTATGTAGATGGATTTATGGGTATTAAGCTGAAGTTTGGAGATAAGGATTTCGGCATTACTTACAGAGGGAGGTTTATCATGTAAGACAGTAATCTGCATCCCTGTTTTGTAAATAATTGCTATCCCACCACCCTTTTTAGCTTTATGGACCAGTCTCTGGATGTTATAGCCAGGGGGGATAATCTCACTGTCTTGGGTTGCTGGTTTAAGCCAAGTTTCAGACAGGCAAAGGATGTCGAATGAGTGTATGTCTAGTAGAGCATGGAGCTGGGTAACTTTATTGTTAATGCTACGGATGTTAAGGTGAGCTATAGAGAGAGAATTAGGGGGGCTGGAGAGTAGATTAGAACTGGAGGGTGGGAGACTGATGGGATTAATAGTGGTAGTGTTATTTAGGCCAGGGTTGGGATGAATGTCACCTGCTTGTAGGGAAAAAAAGTAATCTTTTTATTAGGAGTGAGGGTTTAGTGAAAATGTGTGAGGACTTTTTGTGTACATGATTACTGTAGGTAATGTGGACCTTTCTATGAAATTTTGCAAGAAGGTAGCTGGGAGAAGAAATTATGTTAGAACAGGCTTGGAATGTGTTATGGGATGGTGAGCTAGTAATTTGAGTGAAGGTGTGTGATTCCAGTAGGGTAAGTTGTTCATAAGAGGTGAGAAGGTAGGGTAAGAGAAGGAAAGAAAAAAGTGAGAATAGGAGGATGTGTTTTAAATTAGTTGAAGTAAGTAGGGAAGGCATATTGACAGGACAAGTGTATGAAAGTAAATTGGGAATAAGAGATGGAAGTGAAGACAGGAAGGGAGGAGAGGTAAGAGAGTCAATTGAAAGGATGCAGGTGGGTGGTTATTGGTAGATCCAGATGGGAGGGGTAAAGTGTGATTGGTGTGAGAAGGATGGGGTGTGGTAAAGGAGTATAAGTTTAGGAGTTGTAGGGGTGTGTGGAATTTGGGGGTAGGGTAGGGGAGCGGAGTGAGCCCGCAGGGGTTCAGACAAAGGGGAGGAAGGCAGTCCAAAGACAATCAGTGAAATGCAGGAGAGGTGAGTAATAGTGGGTGAAAGGAGTGAGAAAGAGGTTAAGCTTAAAATCTTAATAGAGAAAAGAAATAAATGTATCAGTATGGGACAAGAGGATAGGATTGGAAGTATTAGGTATAGCAGTGAGTAATTTAGTTAAGTTTAATGCAGCAGGTAGAGAAAGTAAGGTAGAATAACTTTGCAAGTTAGGGTGACATCTAGTGGACAAAAGGTTAATTACAGAAGAAGGTAGTTAGCAGGTAATAGCATGAGCGGGAGAGAAAAAGAAAAAAAACTACTCAGGCCGGGAAAGGAGTGAAGAGGACAGGCCAAAAGAGGAGAATGCAGCAACTATGTGAGGCAGGGGGGGGGGTGCAGCTGCTAGGAGCCCTAACTAAATAACGTCACTGAAGGCCAGGGGCAAAAACAATTCTCATTTATACAAAAGAATAAAAAGAATAAAATTAGCTAGAAGAAGGAAAACATACTTTCTAGCTTCCTTAAATACAGGGTTCAGAGTACTGAGACCAAATCTTTGAGGTAGCAGGGAATGAGCAGTAGAAGGTTCTTTAAATGAGTTCTTGCTCGCCAGGTAAAATCCCGTATGTTCAGGGAGTAGGGTCAAGTTAAAGAGCTTTTAGCTTCCTTAAATACAGGGTTCAGAGTAGTGAGACCAAAACTTTGAGGTAGCAGGGAATGAGGCAGTAGTAGGTCAATTAAATGGGTTCTTGCTCACCAAGTAAAATCCTGTATGTCCAGGGAGTAGGGTCAAATTAAAGAGTAGCACAGGATCGCTATGGTTAAGAACACATAGCAGCCAGGGGTAGACTAGGATAAAGATCTTCTTCTTCTTCTTTCGGCTTTTACCGGTTAGGGGTCACCACAGTGGATCACCTTGCCCGCACATAGATTGGCAGTGGAGTTTTACAGTGTTGAGTTGCCAGCCCGGCGCCCAACCTTCCACAGAAGGCACACTCACACGCACACCTAAGGCCAATTTAGAGTGTCCAATCCACCTGCAGCATGTCTTTGGGATGTGGGAGGAAACCGGAGCACCCGGAGGAAACCCACGCGACCACAGGGAGGACATGCAGACTCCGCACAGAAGGCACCCCAGCCGAGGATAGAACCGGAGAACCTCTTGCTGTGAGGTGGCAATGCTAACCACTGCACCACCGTGGCCGCCCAGACTAGGATAAAGATACATAGATCATATACATAGATCATTGACCCCTGCATATTGTGGACATGCAATAAGTAATCCTCTTGATTGAGACAGCCCTGGCAATGAGTGCTCTGCTGCTATTACCCTACAAATTTACATGTTACTGCATTTCTATGGGTGTGTGTGTGTGGGGGGGGGTCACACCTGTCAATGGTACACATTTCCAAATACTGTGCTGATATTGGTTTTACATTTTGGTTATATTTAGCATAGTATTGTGCCGTGTCTTGGAGAATAGAGGCGTATCACTAGGGACCACAGGTTAGATTGTAATGTCATACAATTCAGTTTCAGACTTCTTAGCCTTCAGAGCCTTACTGCAACTGCAAGGTCAGCTGTGATATCACTGTGTAAGCCTGTAGGGGGGTATTCCATCATTGAAACCATTTGTGGCCCTTTGCCAGACATTTCTTTATGGCTTTCTACCACTGACTTGCTGAGTGAGTCTGAGGGATGAGTATGGGATCCCTACATTGGCATCCATGCATGTGACCTATGACCCCCCCCCTTAGTTGGTCCCCCACATATACTGCAGTGGGATTTGTCACCTTGGATAATACTGCATAGTGTGGAGATGCCAGTGTTGGGCAGACATTTCCTGGTGTCCCACATAGCTGTCAGTTCTCTGCTGCTACCCCAGTAGGCCACCTCATTCCCTTACATGCATGCAGCAATACCATATATATGCTACTGGAACACACTACTTCATTCATTTATTGTTTAGAAGACTGACTTACCTTGTGCCTGCAGCAGTTGTGAGGACAGTGGGTGAGGGTTGACTCTGTCAGATGCATGCAGTACACTGCCTATACAGGGTAAGCTACAGGTGGCGTGATGTGTGTGTGGCATCCGTTTTACTGTTTGTGCGAGTTGGAGAGAGGTATCAGTCCCTGGGTCCCTACAGTGTCAGTGTGTGTGCTATGCATTGCCTCTTTGCCAAGGCCTGGGCATACTGAGCATTCCTCCATCTGCCTACAGAAGCAGGCTCAGGGGGTTTCTCCTCTGAGTCACTCTGTGCCTATGGGGACCTTGGCAATGGCAGAGGGCTGTGTGGTCCTTCCCCGTGCTGTTCATGTTGCAGCTGTTTCCACAGGATCATATTGTGTAGCATGGCGTATAATACGAACATGTGTGCACATGTGGCTGGAGAGTACTGCAAGGCTCCACCAGATATGTCAAGGCAGTGGAACCATGACTTGAGCATCCCAAACACATGCTCTATAGTGATCCCGGTTTATGGATTTGCCTTATTATGGCATTCTTGAGTGGGTGTGTATGCATTTCTGATGGGTGTCATCATCCACAACTACAGTGCATAGCCAGCATCCCTCACCAGATGGCCATACGGGATGTCCCCACTGGCAAATGCCTGGTACAGCTGTGATGAATGCCAGATGTGGAAGTCGAGATAGCTTCCAGAGCTGCCAGCACACACATTCATGATAATGCCCTGGGCATTGCACATGATCTGGCAGTTAATGGAGGGGAAGCCCTTGTGGTTTATGTAGACCCTGTCCTGTTCACTGGGTGGTGCTTTGATGTGGATGTACATGCTGTCTATCACACCCAGTACCTTTGGGTACTCTGCTTCATGATGGAAGAGATGCATATTGCTGGTCCTCTCCTCATGAGTGCTGGGGAAGTAAATGTGCTCACCAGCATATGGTAGCATGACATCCAGGAACTGGTGGAGTACCCTGGATGTAGACACTTGTATGACCCTCATGATGTCTCCAGTAGGTCTTTGGAAAGTACCTGTAACTAGTATTCTTAAGGCTACACTTACCTTGGTATCCACTGGGATGGGTTCCCCTCTGTTGGCTCTGGGTCTGAGTTGAGGCCAGTACAGCTCGATGATTTGCCAAAGTATGACTCTGTCCACAATGTAGCGCTCTACTATCTCCAGATCATGTAGCTCCTGGTAGGTTACCTTGGATTTGAACACTCTTCTCCTCCTCCTCAGTCTGGGGCAGTTGTCAGCATTATCCTCTTCACCAACCTCAGCATCTGGAACATACTGATAGATCAAAACAACGGCAGCCCCTAACATTTATACAGAAGTGTAAAAAGAATAAAATTAGCTAGAAGAAGGAACACATACTTTCTAGCTTCCTTAAATACAGGGTTCAGAGTAGTGAGACCAAATCTTTGAGGTAGCAGGGAATGAGGCAATAGAAGGTCCTTTAATTGAGTTCTTGCACACCAGGTAAAATCCTGTATGTCCATGGAGTAGGGTCAAGTTAAAGAGTTTCTAGCTTCCTTAAATACAGGGTTCAGAGTAGTGAGACCAAAACTTTGAGGTAGCAGGGAATGAGACAGTAGAAGGTCCTTTAAATGGGTTCTTACTCACCAGGTAAAATCCTGTATGTCCAGGGAGTAGGGTCAAGTTAAAGAGTTTCTAGCTTCCTTAAATACAGGGTTCAGAGTAGTGAGACCAAAACTTTGAGGTAGCAGGGAATGAAGCAGTAGAAGGTCCTTTAAATGGGTTCATCCTCACCAGGTAAAATCCTGTATGTCCAGGGAGTAGGGTCAAGTTAAAGAGTAGCACAAGATCGCTATGGTTAGGAACGCATAGCAGCCAGGGGTAGACTAGGGTAAAGATACATAAATCATATACATAGATCATTGAACCCTGCATATTGTGGACATGCAATAAGTAATCCTGTTGATTGAGACAGCCCTGGCAATGAGTGCTCTGCTGCTATTACCCTACAAATTTACATGTTACTGCATTTCTATGGGTGTGTGTGTGTGGGGGGGGGGGGGTCACACCTGTCAATGGTACACATTTCCAAATACTGTGCTGATATTTGTTTTAAATTTTGGTTACATTTAGCATAGTATTGTGCCGTGTCTTGGAGAATAGAGGCATATTACTAGAGACCACAGGTTAAATTGTAATGTCATACAATTCAGTTTCAGACTTCTTAGCCTTCAGAGCCTTACTGCAACTGCAACGTCTGCTGTGATATCACTGTGTAAGTCTGTAGGGGGGTATTCCATCATTGAAACAATTTGTGGCCCTTTTCCAGACATTTCTTTATGGTTTTGTATCACTGACTTGCTGAGTGAGTCTGAGGGATGAGTATGGGATCCCTACATTGGCATCCATGCATGTGACCTATGACTCCCCCTTAGCTGGTCCCCCACATATACTGCAGTGGGATTTGTCACCTTGGATAATACTGCATAGTGTAGAGACATCAGTGTTGGGCAGACATTTCCTGGTGTCCCACATAGCTGTCAGTTCTCTGCTGCTACCCCAGTAAGCCACCTCATTCCCTTGCATGCATGCAGCAATACCATAGATATGCTACCGGAACATACTACTCCATTCATTTATTGTTTAGAAGACTGACTTAGCTTGTCCCTGCGGCAGTTGTGGGGACGGTGGGTGAGGGTTGACTCTGTCAGATGCACGCAGTACACTGCCTATAACGGGTAAGCTACAGGTAGTGTGATGTGTGTGTGGCATCTATTTTACTGTGTGTGTGAGTTGGAGAGAGGTTTCAGTCCCTAGGTCCCTACAGTGTCAGTGTGTGTGCTATGCGTTGCCTCTTTGCCAAGGCCTGGGCATACTGAGCATGCCTCCATCTGCCTACAGAAGCAGGCTCAGGGGGTTCCTCCTCTGAGTCACTCTGTGCCTGTGGGGACCTTGGCAATGGCGGGGGGCTGTGTGGCCCTTCCCTGTGCTGTTCCTGTTGCAGCTGTTTCCACAGGATCATATTGTGTAGCATGGCATATTCTACCAACATGTGTGCAAATGTGGCTGGAGAGTACTGCAAGGCTCCACCAGATATGTCAAGGCAGTGGAACCATGACTTGAGTATTCCAAACACATGCTCTATAATGATCCTGGTTTGTGGATTTGCCTCATTATGGCATTCTTGAGTGGGTGTGTATGCATTTCTGATGGGTGTCATTATCCACGGCTCCAGTGCATAGCCAGCTTCCCTCACCAGATGGCCATATGGGATGTCCCCACCGGCAAATGCCTGGTACAGCTGCGATGAATGCCAGATGTGGAAGTCTTGATAGCTTCCAGAGCTGCCAGCACACACATTCATGATAATGCCCTGGGCATTGCACATGATCTGGCAGTTGATGGAGGGTAAGCCCTTGTGGTTTATGTAGACCCTACCCTGTTCACTGGGTAGTGCTTTGATGTGGATGTGCATGCAGTCTATCACACGCAGTACCTCTGGGTACTTTGCGTCATGATGGAAGAGATGCATATTGCTGGTCCTCTCCTCATGAGAGCTGGGGAAGTAAATGTGCTCACCAGCATATGGTAGCATGGCATCTAGGAACTGGTGGAGTACCCTAGATGTAGACGCCTGTGCAACCCTCATGATGTCGCCAGTAGGTCTTTGGAAAGTACCTGTAGCTAGTATTCTTAAGGCTACACTTACCTTGGTATCCACTGGGATGGGTTCCCTTTTGTTGGCTCTGGGTCTGAGTTGAGGCCAGTACAGCTCGATGATTTGCCGAAGTATGTCTCTGTCCACAATGTATCGCTCTACTATCTCCAGATCATGTAGCTCCTGGTAGGTTACCTTGGATTTGAACATGCTTCTCCTCCTCCTCTGTCTGGGGCAGTTGTCAGCATTATCCTCTTCACCAACCTCAGCATCTGGAATATACTGATAGATCAAAACAATGGTAGCACCTAACAATTTTTTGGTTAATATTCCCCTGCAGGTGTACACCAATGGTGCAAGGTTTGTGGGAAAACCAGACTGAAAAGTGTTTCACTTTATACTGTTGTGCTGCCGATACTGCCTCTATGATTGGCTGGCTATGATACATTCCACCTGCTTGCTATTTTATTTGTATTTGATTGCTTTTATTCTGCTATTTGCCTTTTTTTCCCTTTTTTCCCTTCCCATTTCTACCCTTTTAAGCCCCAAGGCGCGCCACGCAAACTCGGTGCCCAAATATGAACAGTTCTGCTATTTCCATTTTTTTTTGTTTCAGACCCGGTGCATGCAGCACAAACCCATTTAGCTAAGGTAAGTAATGAGAAATGGCCCTTGCCTGCACATGAACATGCTCTTCCATGGAATAAGTCAATGCAGACACACACCCTTGCTTTGCTGTGCTTATCTAAGCTTACATTTGAGCCATGTAGCTCCAATGTGCTTACACCAAGCATGACATACCCATTTTTCATGTCAGCTGCTTCTCCTACTTACACAAGTGCCTTATAGCTCCTACATGGTTAGGTGTAGTTTGGCACTAGTCTCCTTTTTGTGATTCAGTAAATTTCCCTCATTAGCATACCCCACTGCCTTAGTCCCTAGTTACAGCACTACAACAGAGCCTTTCTCCTTAGCAACCACTGTTCCCTGCTATTGTTTTGATTCTGCATGCGAAAGACTATAATGGCAAAATGCAGATTTCTCTTAAAATTGCCTTTTCACATTTTTTTTATTTTTGGCACAATCCCATTTGCGTGCTGCTGCCCTATGCTTAAACGGCCAAGATCAGCCAAAAAAATAAACTTTGATTTTTATAATTTTGCAATACTTTTCCATGCCAATGGCCTTATATTTGACCATTGGCATGCCTACGGATTATAATACATGCTTTACTTTGAGCTGTAATGCCTCTGTTTTGATTTGTGCTAGTAGCTAAATGCATTTCTGCAAGCTACACTATTCTGCCACGGATGCCTGCCTGCTTACTGGATCACTAATTGACCTCATTTGCATGGTTTTCACCAGCAAGTCAGGTCATTAGCATAATCCAATCGTGTCTGTGGAAGAATAGTGTTAGCAAGCTCTTGCACATCTCCAGGCTTGTTTACTGGATCGCTCGGTGGCCATATTCCGTGCTGGAGTGGCTGCACTATTCAGACATGGATTTTAGCATTATTGAATCCTGGGGCTTAACCATGCCTACCTCCCCCTATCTATCTCTGATATATATATTTTTTATGTCCTCAAGAAGACTAATCATCAATTTTTTTTTGTTTGTATAAATAAATAAGCACTGTCTGATAGAAATATCATCTAATAAAAGTGTTTACTCATCCACTTTTTCAGCAAAATTAAATCATTGGTTAAAAATGCTCAGAGATCAGCACAAACAGTTCTATTTTAATAATTGTGAACATTTTTGCAAAATAATATATGTTCTTATTTAGCTCCATGATTCAGAGACTTGGCTCTTATCATCAAGAGGGATGAAATCCTGATTGCATCCTAGGTGACATGTGATTGATTAGAAACTCTGGCACTGCCATTGTCTAAAGTGACACAGGATTGGTTAGTAACCCTGACACTAATGGAGCAGCTGATGGTGGCAAGCTAACATCTGCCACATCATAAAAGATGAATTATTTTGTAGTAAGAAAAAAAGTGTCTCACTTTACTTTTCAGTGTAAGCTATATGTTACTACTAAGTCAGGTTTTATTATTTTTTTCTCTATCTGAAAATTTTTTATGAAATCTATGTTTCTTGAAATGTGATTAGCTTTATATCCTCATGCAGAGTGTTCTGTAGCACTAGTACTATCTTCAAGGTAATGAAATGCAATGCATATTTGTTACTAAAGATATGCATATATTTAGTAACATATGTGCATTTAATTTCATTACCTTATTTTTTTTTCCTCCAAACATCTTTTCTTAAATTTTCATGTATGACAAAGGCAATCTTACATATGAAAAACATATAAAATTATACCACTTTAGTTATAAACAGTTACATTACAGACACAATTGAAACAACTGTAGTTGTAGACATTATACGTCACTTATAAACCATCCAGTCATTTGTCTCTTCTCAGGTTGTACCGTACTATTTGAATGAAAACAACATAGCAATGCTCACTACATTCAGTACAGATTTAGTATTTATACATGTCAGTGTTAGCACATTTACAAAAAGCTATTCTTTTTTCAGTTAAATGAATATTTGTTGTTGAAACTGTACTAGCAACACTAATCTGTCAGCAGCTTTTACTTAGTAAGTGCTTAGAAAGGCTAGTGATAAAGGTCCATATGATGAAGTGTCCACTTTATGAAGTATAAGCCCTCAAGGAGCATGATTGCCATAGCCAACTACTGATTTTTTATACTTGCAATATGCATGTCAGCATTATATATGAAGGAATTTAACAAAATACTCCTGACTATAAAGGGAAGCTGGTTCCATATCTTGGAAGGTGGTATATGGAGCTTTGTTCCGTCATTTGGTTAGTCTTCTCAAATGTTTGACATATGTGTTTTATACTATTTTTTGCAGACTAAATCTTTATTTTTTTAGCATCTCTTCATTATTACATACTGTGCAATACCTAATTAGATGTATTGAAAATAAATACATAAACTGAATCCAAACAAAGCACATGGAGGAGACAGAATTAGTAGCAGTGACCTGAGGACATTGCATCTGTTATTTACTAGATCAAATAAATAATGAAAATGTATGTTCTGATGGAATTTATATAGATTTAACTTTAGTTTTTGATAGGGTCATACATAAAACATTGACCAATAAATTAGAACAACTAGATATTAATGTACTCTTGATGAGATGGCAAGTATCATATACGAACTGAACAGGTGAAATTCAAGGTTAGTCAAAGTGTCCCACGGGGTTCTGTCCTTAGCCCATACTTTTTTAGATTGTATCTTTCATATCTATCTTATTTACCTGAAGTGTTCAGCAGTCTGATGGAAGATGATTTGAAAATGGGTACATGTGTTACAGATAGGACAAAAGAACCTGACTAAACTGACCATTAGGACAAAGGAAAATAATATGCTGATAAATACATCAAAAACTAAACATATGAGTTTCGGGAGACATAAATTGAAAGGTGAATATTTAATACAGCACACAGTGATTTAAACTGTAGAATCATTTAAAGACATGGGTATATGGGTCTATGTCAGTTCTTTGAATGCTTAAAATGTCGAACGTTACATGGTCGAGACCAAATGTTAGACATTTCAAGTTTTCGAAGATTGACTTTTAACGGCTCTGTACAGTGCAGAATAGGAGAATTTCCCTTTTTTGCAATAAAGTGCAGTCTTGGAGTTGCTATATTTAAGTAGGGGGGGTGTGGGGAGTGCAGGGGGGCTTGTCCCCCTGCGTGCACTCTTAAGGTGTGTTTTTCTTTTTCTTTTTTTTTTTTTTAATTTTATATTCGAACATCCAAATGTCGACCATATGGTCTCGACCAGTACTATACCAAGTGTTTACCTTTGTGGTAGGGGATAACTGTTGCTGTAGACCATTCAGTGGGCACAAAGCCTGATGTAAGGCTATTATTGAACATGGTTTAAGTGAGGAGCCAGTTCGTTCTGAAGTTTGTGTAAAGCGCAGCCTGGGGTGTTGTCCGGTCCCATGGATGATGTGTTTTTGGCTTTAGAGAGTGCAGCTTTTACCTTCGTAGTTGTGATTACAGGGACTCTGCATTCTTCCTGTATAGATATGGGCCCTTTAGAGGCTGAGAGGGAGGTAAAGTTAGCACTGAACCGATCTGCCAGGATGTTAGCAATATCAGTTGGTTCTGCAATTTTCGTGCCTTTGTGCTATAACTCAGAGCAGATGTGGGTGTTGCCATCGAGATTCTTGACATAGCTATAGAATGCATTGTGGTTGTCCTTGAAATTAGTGGCAATTTTGTTTTCGTAGCTAGCTTTGGAGGATCTTATAAGGGATCTCAGCTTCTTACTGAGGCTGACCAGGGAGCTCCTCCACTCATGGGATTTTACTCTCTTTTGCAACAGTTTCTTCCTTCTGTTGTACAGTTTGATTATGGCAGGAGACCACCGGATTGGCTTCCTTTTTTTTGGAGGATAGCATCTTGGTTCTGTTTCGGATAGCACGATCCATGCACTCGTGTAAGTGCTTATAGAGTGCATTTGTAAAGGATTCAGCAGTTGTAACTGTATTGTCCATCTGCATGGGTGTCATGAAGTTCACCACTTCTGTCTTAAGAAGCATGAAGTCTGTAGGAACGAGAACTGTATAATTGGTTCTCTGAGATAGTAGCAGATGCATGGAACGGAGTATCAAATTACATTAAAGCAAGCAGTTAGTTGAAATATTTTTAACCACAGCCTGGACACTGATTATGGGAACAACTGTTCTGGTATATTTCCAGGCTAGAAGGGCATTGTTGTCCATGCTAGAAATATTTGCATGTGTGCATGTATGGTGTGCTTTTTATTTTGGCACTGGTTGCTAACACAACTATTTTATTCTTATATCTGTATGTAACACTAATAAACTAACTTCTTGACAGACAGTTGGTGCTCACATTTAACTTTCAGTAACTTATTTATTTTATTTATTTTATTTTATTTTACATTTGTTAACCGGGCTAGTCCAACTGGATACATGTCCATTTTCAGTGGAGGCCCGAGGAGAAAAGCTCCGCTATCTAATACATGGTAAAAAATATAAACACAATACATAAGTTATTACAAGCACAATAAGCATATTACACAATACATAGGGTATTTCAAGCACAAAAATACTCAAGACATTAAACCACAATATGAGAAAGTAAGGTAATAGGAGATATAGCTGATGCAGAAATACTGGAATGTGTAGTATGATACAGCAGAGATTAAGGAGTTTGTTTAAAAGTTTTCAATAGGATGTAGAGAAGAGTATAGTTGATAGATAAGTGACAGTATTTCTAGTAGAAAATAAGAAAGTTAGTAATAGAATGTAGAGAAGCGTATAGTTGATAGATAAGAGACAGCATTTATAGTAGAAATGAACACTGAAAAAGAAAGAAAAATAGACCTGAGAGAAGTGTAAAGGATGCAGTTTGTGTGAGGAGTTGTAAAGATCAGCTCGGGTTGTTGCATGAGCATAGCCAGTGATTGGTTAGATAGTGTTTTAGTTTAGTTTTAAACAGTGTGATGGATGTTTGGGCTAATGCTAGAAATATTTGCATGTGTGCCATTTTTGGGAATATATATACAAATATTACAATAAACTATTCTGTCCTGTATTAAAGTTTGATTTAACATTGCTTCATAAACAAAATCAGCTAAGTACATTATTAAGATATTTACAGTATAATTTCAAATCAAGAATTACCTAACTACCATACTGTCTTATTTTCAAAATGTTTCAAATCTAAAGAATCAGACCCTTGACTTCACATCTTGTATTGCAGTTTCCATTATAAAATCCCATGCAGCCTCTTTTTTCCTATTGATTTCAGTTTCTGATCTCTAGTAGTTCTCAGTTCCACATTTTTAATCTCTGTAGTTGTCTTTTTTTACCTGTCTTATTGATGTTTGTCATTGATTTTCTATTTCAAGTTATACCTTTTCAGCCACTTTCACTAGCAACTGTGTGACTACTTTCACTATGTTTTAATGTTGTTTTACACAAACTGATCTACATCATATCTATATTTAACTTAAATGTTCCTCCAAGTATAAGGCTTATATTATTCAAGTAATGAATTCTTATACTGATGCAACTCTATATATTCTGGAAATATATAGTCTCAATATTTTTTTTCTGATATCACATTTAAAACATGTGGCTTTTGCTTTCAGGAATATATTTCAAGCCTCATGGGGGAATATAAATATTTGTTTTAATGCTTATTTGCTAACACTCTGGATTTTCTCAACTCAGTCAATATCAAAGGTTAAAACAATTATGGTTTAACAAATTTACAATCCAACCTTTGGATATCTTTCTCAAACTCTAACATTATACCTGTATATGCAAGTTGCTCTGGTTAAAAGTCTGTCTAGCTTCCTCCCATTTTATCATATCTTGGAAGGTTGTATTTGACCAGGAGCTTTGTTTCTTCATTTTGGTTAGTTTTCTCTAATGTTTGACATAAGTGTTTTATACTATTTTTTTGCAGACTAAATCTTTATTTTTTAGCATATCTTCACTATTACATATTGTGCAATCCCCAATTAGATGTATTGAAAAGAAATACATAAACTGAATCCAAACAAAGCACATAGAGGAGACAGAATTAGTAGCAGTGACCTGAGGACATTACATCTGTTATTTACTAGATCAAATAAATATTGGGGGATTCCTAAGGATTATGGACATGCACTTGTTAAACTTGGCTTTAAGAGAAAGGGGAGTAGGACAAACCCAAAGTCAAAGTCATACACACCCATAAGTTTGATTTTGTGTTGTGGAAAAATAATGGAGAACATTATATTGGATAAATTATTGTCAGAATTAGAATGGTTGAGACATGAAACCATATATCAGCACGCATATGTTGAAAATAGATCTATTACCACCTGTAACATGATGTTCTGTAACAATATAAAATTGAAAATGTATGTCCTGATATACTTTATATAGATTTAACTTCAGTTTTTGATAGGGTCATACATAAAGCACTGACCAATAAATTAGAACAACTAGATATTAATATACTCTTGATGAGATGGCAAGTATCGTACAGGAATTGAACAGGTGAAATGCAAGGTTACAGTCAAAGTGTCCCACGGGGTTCTGTCCTTAGCCCATAATTTTCTAGATTGTATCTTTCATATCTATCTTTTTCATCTGAGGTGTTCAACAGTCTGAAGGAAGATGATTTAAAAATGGGTAAACTGATTACATGTGTTACAGATAGGGTACACCTGCAAAAGAACTTGACTAAACTGACCATTAGGGCACAGGAAATAATATGCTGATAAATACATCAAAAACTAAACATATGAGTTTTGGGAGACATAAATTGAAAGGTGAATATTCAATACAGCACACAGTGATTTAAACTGTAGAATCATTTAAAGACATGGGTATATGGATAGATGCAGCTCTAAGTTTCTCTAATCATACCAACCAATTGGTTAACTATAGTTATAGAACTATAGGTTGTATGAGAAGACTTATAAAGTCTAGGAAATCAGAAATGCTGAAGTCATTGTTTGTTTATTACATTAGGCCCAAGCTTGAGAATGGAATACCAATATGGAAACCTTATAAGAAAACATGCATGAGTAAATGAGAAAGTGTACAGCAGTACTATACCAAGTGCATTCATGTATGTGAACATTTAAGTTATTATGAAAGCGTAAAATAGTGGAACTTGTACAGTGTCTCTTATAGATATCTAAGAGGAGATTATATTCAGTTATTTAGGGCATTTAGAGATAACTACCTCTAGGACTGTTTATGGATGTCAAGAAATAGTAGAGAATCATCAGACAACCTATGGAAAAGATTCTGTAGAAACGAAAACTGCACTAATTGCTACTCTGAGATAGTAGCAGATGCATGGAACAGAGCATCGAATTACAATCAATATTTTTAAACACAGCCTGGGCACTGATTATGGGAGCAACTGTTTTGGTATATTTCCAGGCTAGAAGGGCATTGTTGTCCATGCTAGAAATATTTGTATGTGTGCATGTATGGTGTGCTTTTTATTTTGGCACTGGTTGCTAACACAACTATTTTATTCTTATAGCTGTATGTAACACTAATAAACTAACTTCTTGTCAGACAGTTGGTGCTCACATTTAACTTTCAGTAACTTGCCATTGTTGGGTATATATATCCAAATATTACAATCAATTATTCTGTCCTGTATTAAAGTTTGATTTAACATTGCTTCATAAACAAAATCAGCTAAGTACATTATTAAGATATTTACAGTATAACTTCAAATCAAGAATTACCTAACTACCATACTGTCTTATTTTCACTTTGTTACAAATCTAAAGAATCAGATCCATGACTTCACATCTTGTATTACAGTTTCCATCATAAAGTCCCATGCAGCCCCCTTTTTTCCTATTTAGTTCAGTTTCTTATCTCTAGTAGTTCTCGGTTCCACATTTGTAATCTCTGTAGTTGTTCTTTTTGCCTGTCTTATTGATGTGTTTTATTAATTTTCTTTTTCAAGTTATACCTTTTTAGCCACTTTCAGCAGCAACTGTATTACTACTTTCAGTATGTTTGAATCTTGTTTTACACCAACTGATCTAAATCATATCTATATTGAACTTAAATTTTCCTCCAAGTGTAAGATTATATTATTCAAGTACTGAATTCTTTTACTGATGCAACTCCATATATTCTGAAAATATATGCTCCCAAGATTCTTTTTCTAATATCTCATTTACAACATGTGCCTTTTGCTGTCAGGAATATATTTCAAGCCTCATGAGGGAATAGAAATATTTGCTTTAACATTTACATGTTAACATGCTGGATTTTCTCAACTCAGTCAGTATCTGAGGTTAAAACATAATTCCACCACTGATCATCATATCTTTATTTAATCATTCACTCTGTGCTATTTTCTACCTTTATACTGTATTGCCTTCTCAAATCTAATATTATCTTTTATGTCCTATGTACTACTCTTTTCTGCTTGTCATTTCAGTCCTGGCCTTAATTATAAAATCCATTTATAGTTTAACACATTTATAATCCAACCTTTGCATATCTTCCTCCAACTCTAACATTAGACCTGTATATGCAAGCTGCTCTGGTTTAATAACCCAAAAGACTGTCTTGCTTCCTCCCATTTTATAACTGTATCTCTTTTATCTACTCAAAATCTCAGTTCTTTGTTCTTTCTGTTCTAAATGCTGATTAAATTGTCATCTGTGTCATTCTTTTTGCTATGTAAAGCATAACCTTTTGATGTTATTCTGTTTTTCCAATGGCTAACTTCATTTAACATAAGTACTTGCTTAACAATATTATATATAGATATATATTTACATATATATATATATATATATATATATATATATATATATATATATATATCTGTAAATAATGCACTTTATATTCCTTTCCTAGATTTGCCTAAATACCCACATGCCCACATGTAAGCCTATTGTTACCTCATCGGGCACTATGCCTAATATATGCTTCTATTTGGTTATACATTTTGTGTCCAGAATTAAAATATATTAATTTAGGTTGAATGGTATTATAGTATGCCTCAAAATCAGGGATTTACAATCTACCATGCTGCTTTGTCTATAATAGTTTTTTTCAATTTATTCTACTTCTTTTGCTATCCCAAACAAACCCCTTAATTATCTTTTTCATATTCTTCCATATATGATGGTTGGTACATTAAGCATGACCAACATAAAGAATGAGCAAGATCAAAGACATATTAATCACTTGTATCTCACTGGTAATGTCAATGGATGACAATTTCTGTAGTCTGATCTTCTTGCAATCTTTTGAGTAATTTCTTCCCATATTTCTTTACTTAATTGCTCAGCATGCCATTTCAACCAAATTCCCAAACATCTCTTTTTGTCATAATCTCAAAACCGAGGTGAACATCACACCATTTCAACCAAATTCCTGAATATCTCATTTTGTCATATCCTAAAAAGAGGGTAAGGTCAGTGGCAAATCATGGCCGGAGCATAACTCATTACTAAAGTCATTGTTTTTGTTTCATTTTCTTTCTACCATGTTAAACTATTAAAACATTTTAGTTTATCAAATATAATTTTGATATCGTGTTCTGAAATGGAAACATATAATAGTAACTCATCTGCAAAAAAGGGCTACTTTCCCATTAGATGTATATCCAATTATGTTTGACTGCATTATATACTTGGGTAATGGCTATAAATATAATCAAAGAATAATGTTGAAATTGGAGACCTCTGCCTAGTTTTTCTGGTAAGGCTGAATGCTTTAGAAACCTCACCACAATCACCCTAGCTTGTACTCCTCTGTAGATATCAAATATTAATGCCTATGGCGGTGAAAATCCAAATGCCTCCAAGGATCTGTTCATAAATTGACAAATCATTCTGTCAAATGCTTTCCGGCATCCAGTTCTATTAATACCAATATACTACTATTGTCCGATTAATCCTTTTGAATCATAAGGGTTCTGTTAATATTGCCAAATAGTTATCTACCTTTGAGAAACCCAAAGTAATCTAGGTTTGTTGTTCCTAACAATTCTTTTTGCTAAAATCTTTATAAAGACTTTGCAATCATTATTCAGAATTGAAACCCATCTGCAGATCTCTGGATAAAGAAGATATTTCCCCCTTTTTTTGGAATAACTGCCACTACTACTTTTCTCCAAGTAAAGAACATATCAAAACCCAGGGAAATACTGATAAAAAGTACTAGCAAGACTTATCTCTTATTTTATACTTCTTTTTCCACACCTGTATCACAATTCCATCACTACTAGGGGGTTTCACTGTATTCTGGTTTCTCTTGCTTATTTAATTTCAGTTTATTTTATTTTTATGTTAATCCCACTACTTCAACTTCTGTTAACTGAGAATTGTAATTGTCTAATTATGTTACACATCAGATTGTTGGGTGGCAACATTGTTTTCTAAATTCACATTCACTGTCATACTGACACAAGTAAGTCTAAGGAATAATGACTGGA
The DNA here is from genome assembly GCF_019279795.1 of Protopterus annectens. Classification (NCBI taxonomy): domain Eukaryota; kingdom Metazoa; phylum Chordata; order Ceratodontiformes; family Protopteridae; genus Protopterus; species Protopterus annectens. The sequence continues at coordinate 1,736,223,968 of NC_056733.1, read as the reverse complement.
TTTGAACTAACTATCCAAGATTACAAGATACAGAATATTGCCTGAATCACAGACTCCGCATGAGATATTGGTTTACAATTGTGACAGTGCATATTCAAATGGATGACATCACCATTGTTTAACAGGGTGATGTTTCTGCTTAAAAGGAAAGACGGTGGTTGAAGAGCACAGTAACAATACACAGACACACATCTTATATGCATTAGAAGCTTTCCCTATACAGCACAACATGCAAATACACTCACAGTAGCCATTTATTGCCGGATTCAAACCACCTCCCTATCTGGTTATACAGTCTTGAGAGCACGGTATTAACAGATAGTGCCACAGGGTAAGTCATACTGCAGCTGTGAGTAGTTCAGTTTTGAAAGCTTGATTTAATCGTTGTGTTTCCAAAACTTAGAAATTTATAGGGTAGCCCTCTGCCAGTGAAAATATGTTTTCTAAGTGGAAATTTATATCATGAGTGTTGTCACAGAGCCAATTGTAGATTGCAGCACACACAGCCACACTATTTAAGCAATGTTGGTTTTGAACCCCCCCAACTATCTAGTCACACTACCTAGAGGTCACAGTATTGACCACAAGCACCACAGGAGAAGTCTGACTTTTACATTCAGAGAGTGCACTTATGAAAGATGACCTCATCAGAGTGTTGCAGAGAATATGTTTGTCATAAAAGTGGATGGGGGATTCCTCTTTCAATTTAAATTATTCCCCTGAGTGGAAGTAGATACAGCACATTTATTGAGGAAGCTATACATATTTGACATTCAAACTACACCCACAAGTTCATTAATGTGATACTTGACCCTCCTATCCATTTAGTTACACAGTCTAGAGAATACACTATTAACCTCAAGCACCACGAGAGCAGCCTGACTTTTATAGTGAGAGAGCGCACTTAAGAAATGATTACCCCCTTCATGAGTGTGTTGCAGAGATGTTTGCATTAAAAGTGGGCTATAGTGCAGAGGGCGCTGTGCCCAAAGTTCTGGTTTTCTCCTGCGTGGAAGTGGACACAGCACATCTGTTGATGAGATTTTTCTTATCTGACTCTAGAACCACACACTAGTTCACCACTGTTAGATTTAAACTACCTAACTAACTTGTTATACAATGTAGAACACAGCATGAATCATGAGTATCCAGGAGAAATCTGATTCTTAATGGGAAAGAGTGCACTTTTGACAGGATGACCTCATCAGTGTGTTGCAGGAAAAGATGTTTGTGTTAAAAGTGGGATGGAGTGCAGGGGAAGTTGTGTCCAAAGTTAAAGTTTTCTCCTGAGTGGAAGTGGACATAACACTTCTGATTTTGAAGCTTTACTTACCTGGCACTACACATGCACAAGTTCACCACTGTCAAATTCAAACCACTTACCTAACTAGTTGCACAGTTTAGAGAACACAGTATAAATCACAAGCACCACTAGAAGAGTCTGACATTAAAGATGTGAAAATGCACATTTGTAAATATTCAAACTTTATGATTACGAAAATTAAGAAAATCAGCTACTGAACATCATTAGTTCTGGCACAAAATAAATGTGTCTGGACAAGCCCATGTAACAGCATTGTGCTTGTCCCACATAATTACATACTTCTCAGATAACATCTATATATTGTCATTCATATACGTGGCATTACTTTAATTGCCATGTACCTGTTTCACTGTATGAGGTAACAATGACAATCACAGCTGTAAAACTGTGGATTGTCAAGCAAGCATTCATGACACTTCATACCAGGATGATTGCATGCAAATAGTAACCATTTATTGTGTCACTGCCAGTTGTTCTGGCTCATACTTACTCAATGTGCATTGAGAATACAGACACTTCATAAATATGACAGTGCACTTATGAATACCAGTGAAGGATTATGTCTGAAAAGGTTACACACCATTGTAACAGTTGCAGGTGTGACTGTCTGAGTGCAGACATAAATCAACAGACTTAATTAAAGTGATTCAACATTACTCTAAAATTCAGCTACCTTGTTTTCAAAACTCCATTAACACATATAGAAGTTGAATAACTTACTCACAAAAAAGGTTTTTGCTGTAAGCACATGGCTGAAGACATAATTTGTGCAGGTGATGGCAAAGTATCAATGCATGAGTAATCATATCTTAAGGTGCTGAACACAGGATGAAACTTATCAGTAATATATGATGCTTTCTGCCACCCTTCCCACAAATAATCAGTATACACATACAACTGTGAAGATGGAATACAGAACAGATATGTGTTATGGTCATGTTTCAGCTGTCACAATTTACACATTTGTCACAACAGTTGCAGTCCTTCAATCCTTAAATCCGGTTAATTATGACACACATGAGAAACAAGCACATTATTGCCGGTAGAAACAAGCCTTATGGAAACTGTTTTGAACCAGGAAGGTTTAGTTGGTGACACAGAAGGAGTGGGAAGAGGTCAACATTGGGTGAAAGAAAAGCATACAGACATACTAAGAGATTCATTTATGGTTCATTTCTGCACACATTTGTGTTGTGTTAGCCTTTTGTTTGTCTTCATAATTATTCAAGCAAGATCTGGACTACACAGGGTTCTCAATAGGTAGCAAGCACATTTATACAGCAGCTAGATAATGGTGTGTTAAGAAAAGGTGTAGCTAACACTTACAATCAAATGTGTCATATAAAACATTCAGGAACACCTTGGCATACATCTGATTTGAACCTTGACAGTATTCCAAAAGAAATCTATAAATATGAGTATTATCAAACCAAACAGGAACTCCTACTTCACAAAGTTCAAATCTGATAACAGATTGAAGCAAAGGAGAATGTATGTATTACAGTTTACTGCACTCATGACAATTGTAAAATCTCGTAATGTATATATCGCATCCAGTAGGAAAATAAATATGAAAAAGCACAAAGTGATGATACAAAAGTGGAAACAGTTAGAGGCAAAGAGATAGGGATAGAGACAGAAAAAGTATGTTTGATTTTTCTGGGCCATTTTTTTTTACATTTTTGTGGTGTGTTACTGTTATGTTTTTCCGGATAAGTTAGGCTGTGTAAAATCAATCATTTCCAACAGGGAGTAAGCAGTGATTGAAAAGTAGAAACATGACTGAGACATAAACAGGTTAATGGTGGGTCAGTAAGATACGTACACAACACTTACACATGTAATAGTAATTTAAATAAAACAGTAAAAATGATTTTCACATATTTCTGGATTCAGACCCTTGGCATTATGCCAAAAGCATTTTACAAGATATGCGAATTATGTCAAGACATAATGCAGGAAAAGTTACTTCTCAGCCTTAACTTTACTAGTTTGAATGGACAGTCACAAAACAATGAAGTGAGATAGAATGTCTCCCGGATTTACTAATCTCCTGTGCAGGACTAAACTAGTCCTCACGTAAGTGTCAGTTTAAGAGGAGGATGGCAGCGCACCATGCATATTAATGAAGGCATGCTGCCTGACCTCCAAATCCTACACTGAGCATGGACCAGAGTAGGGGGTGTGTCTGAGAGCAGAGATCTCAGAATAAGCACACCCCTGCAAAGTAGAAGAGAAGAAAGTGTAAATAAATGAGCGAGACCGCTCATAGGTGTCCGCATATCCCCACCAACAGTCCCCATGTGTTCAACAGCAACAGTACATTGAAATAAAACGAAGAAACCCTTATATTTATTGTTTTTAAAACCTCAAGTACAGCTAAAAATAGGTGCGCAGGTTTGCCCATTGCTTAGCTACAGTTAAAGCAGCTGAAAAGGTTAAAGAGGATAACAAGGAATATATATGCAAATGAAGCAACACAGCAATAGTGTAGTGGTTAGAGCATCCGCCTAACAAACAGGCATACCCGGTTTGAATTCCACTGCAGCACATATCATTGTCCATGTGAAATCTGTATATGAACATATTTTTACATCTTTTTGCCGTATAACCTACATAATAACATATTATTGTGAACTGGAGTACTGCATGAAATGCACGTGAAGTGTCAGTGTCATAATGAATAAAGCACTAGTAAGCAGGTTTAAGCACAAAAAAGCAGTAGTAAGCATGTCTAAGTGCGTTTGCATGGGGTAAGCATTGCCTACACAGATTAAGCAAAGTATAAGCTAACTGAGTGTAACAAACTGTAACCGGGGGTTAGCAGTGCTTACCATCACGTAAACTCACTTACAACTGCTTTAAAGTGCCTTAATCACCTGGATCCAACGGCCCATGTTCTGCCCAGCAACAAAATAAACTGCCTCTGCAAGGCTCAGACTCAGAACCCTGTACACTATAGTCACAGTGGTTAACCACTAAGCCATCATAGCAATAGATATGCATGAGGTATCAGCAAACCCATTTTCACCACAGAAAAATCAAACCAAACATGTGAACTGAATCTATGTACAGTGTGAAGTGGCATAACCTGCTACATAACATAAATATGTGAACTGGAGTACTGCAGTAAGCATAGGTTTAAGGTGTTATTGTAATAAAGTGTAGAAGTCCCCAGGTCCCCATACAGTGTATGTACACATGAATCACGGATACCAGCCACATATATAACATGTAATGAAGAATAAATCATTGCAAAATGGCAAATATAGTGCAAATTAACTATTAAGTAATGCTAGCAGCAGCACAGCTCACGTTAGTAAGTGTAAGCAATATGTAGGGGAGCCAATTCAATCTGCCTATTGGTATACCTCTTTAAGCAGTGCCGACCTCATGTAAGCAGGTCTGCCCATAGCTTAGCCTTTTCAAAACTGTCCAATCACAGGGAAGTGTGGGAAAATGGCCATATTTAAACCCCACAGGCAGGAATACTACCCATAACTGGTTGTAGTTTCCTACTGCAGGCAGAATGGCTGGTGTGGGTGAAGGCACTCGATTTAGAGCACAGTGCTGGGGCATCCAGGAGTCAAAAATCATGGTATGGCTCCTGGTAAAACTCCATGATCAGAGACTACTGCAGGGCCAGTACCAGGGCTCGCAGTATAAAATGGAGGCCTGGGAAAGTCTCGCCCATTACCTCACCAGTGCCACAGGTATCCCCCAGACTGGTGAGCAGGTCAGGCACCACCATGCTGACCTGAAGCGGCAGAGTGGGGAATGTACTGGAACAGTGGATCCAGGAGTCTTGGCAGATGCCCAGTGCCCCAGTACTGAGTAAGTACTCATTCTACTAAGTAAATAATTGCCTAGCTTGTGTATACTATGGATAGGTATGTTCAAATATCACTACATTTCTCTGACAGCTGCAGATGAGCGGGCTGCAAACCAGCAAGCCCATGATGTTAGGCTGCAAAGGCTGTGTCGTGAGGCAGGTTAGTAATCAGTCTGCATGTACTGTCATGAATAAATATAAGAGCCTTAGAAAGTGTTGTACCAGTAGAAATAAATGTGTAATAGTCTGTGAATAAAGGTATAACCCTTGGAGTGCTTCTGTTTACTCTTCTCTCATATGTTGATGATCTGTTCCATACTATAAATAGTACAGTTGTATCTTAAGCAGTGTCACCCACACCGTGGTATGCTGATAAAATGAGCATGAAGTCCTGCATAACAATGTTGGTAGTGCCAAGAGGTCAGTTATATTGTACAAGTTAGGGATACTTAGATAGAAAACAGTCAAAAGCTTAATGTCAATTCCCTGATAGCACAGTGTATTGTGATGTGGTATAATATTTTGTCACACACAGCATGGGTTTGAATCCTGGGAGTGCTACTAAGTTGTAAGCATAATCATACCTCACAACTGTACAGATTTTGATAGAATGCTCAGATAGAAAGCTGTATGCATACTTACACCCAACAGTACAGAATTTGCTAGAATGTTCAAATTGTAAGTTGTATGCATATTCATACCCCACAACTGCTCCAATTCTGCCAGCATGTCCAGATAAATGGCCCATATCACCAGCTTGGTACCCTGTTCCTTTGAAAATCCAATGTGATGATCCAAGAATTGTAGGCAGCTGTCAATGACATATAACTGATAGTCAAATGTGTACATAGTTAGAGAATGTATATGGAAACAAACCTATCATTCTAGCACCTCACCCAAAGTGTATGACAGCAATTATCAACATATGTTGCATTAACACCTGCAGCCTGTCATGCCTTCATGTAAGACACAGGTCAAGTATATAATAATTTATAAATATACCAGTGTACAATATAAGGCCATTGTATAGTGTAATAATACATGTAAGGGAAAGACCACTGCAGTGACTAAGAATGCTGTGAAAACTATAAGGATATATTAGTTGTTAATTGAACTTTCTCTCTCACACCTACCATATGTGCATAATAACCCAATGACACTCCTTAACTGGTATGTGTACACTCCAAACTTTTGTTGGGACATATGTCCTAATGGTTTATAAATATTCACATTTGTTTCTATGCATGTGCCATGTGAAAATACACCCATATTGGTGGCCCGTTGCCATCAATGAAATCTGCATGCTCCTGTAATGGCCACTGTTGTTCCATATATGCATGTGTTCTGCTTGCTCTGCAACTGTGTTACATCTGGTGTGTTGGGTTAATGGGAATACCTATGCATGCTGTTATAACTAATCCTGAATGCTGTTGACTGTTACTAACCCATATCTGTCATAAACCTGTGACAACACAGCTCATATGGGAAGGCTGGTCCCAGAGGATCCACCTCTCCCACCTCAGCTGACCATGTCACCGGGCACCAGCACATCTGGGAACCAGCCTGGGACCTCTTCCGTGGGCCCTGTGCTACCTTCGGGTGGAACCAATGCAGGGGATGGGGCTCGCCCCCACCCTCGGAGAAGGCACAGAGGGGAACCTGTCACCCGTCAACAGGTCTGCACCGTGGTGCATAAGGAGCTCAATCTAGAATATCAAGAGTGGCTATGCCAGCTTGAGGGCTGAGTGGCGCTATTAGAGGGTGAGCCTGCCCCTCCTACACAGCCCCCAGCACAGCCACCTTCGGGGCCATGAAGGTGCAGTGGTGACTGCCCATGGGTTGGGACCTCAGTCCCACTGTTTCCAGTTGGCGGCTCATTGGCTTGTGGCTTCCAAACACCCCTCCCCGTCCAAGGTGTTTACCCCTCACATGTGTCATATACCAGCCCTGTATGTATCTTGTGTGTCTTGTCTGTTAACCTACCCAACCTACCTCCCCAAATATGCCTACTACCCCTCCCCAACATCCCACTATCACCTGAAAAAAAAAAGGGCAATCTGTTCCCACAAAAAAATCTCGCCCCATACATAGCTATCCATTTCGCATGTGTCCACTGGACACATGTAATCTGGTCTAATTGGCATCACAATTAATATATGTTGTCCTCACCCCTCTCCCAGGGGTTTGAGGGTCCAAATGTACCTACAAATGTAATGTATATGCAGAGCTGTTGCTGTAGAAGAAATTGGCAGCTATGGACCTTTCCTATATATATAGACACCACATATGGTTTGAAATATGTAATCAGTCATGAATGCAAGGCCCACACAAAACAGTAGATGCAAGCAATGTGTATATATACCATACTATGCTGTCCAGGTCAAGGCCTTCAGTTAGTACAACAGTAAAAACAGGATTTGCCTTCAGGATACTTAACAATCAACAATTACAGATGTAGTTCAGCAGCCTCCAATTACACCCTGTAGACAAGCCCTGGGGGAAAGTAGCACTTGTGTTAATGTCACAGTATCTTGTACATAACATTGCTTAACCTAACATCTCGCTATCACACTGAATGACCCTCATCTTAACAGTTATATCCCTGGAAAGATGCCATAGCCTAGGTTAATGGCATAGGAACCCCCCAAAAAAGGATGTACAAGGGCAAGGAACACTGAATACCACACACTTATCTCTGGAATGTACAAGGGCACATATGTGTTCTCCAGCTGTTGCCCCCATATATATGGACTTGGCCCAACAGTTGGTGTGGGTGTCCATGACATGACTGGGATGATAGCAAGTAATGCTAGCGGTAAATAATGATAGGCCATTAGCTAACAACTCTTCCTGTATCACAGCAGGACAAAGACTGGCATATATGTGGAGGACAGAGGCAGGAACATAGGGCCATATTTGCATTATTGCTGTTACACACCCTGGAAATTGCTGGTGTTACAGGATTCGTTGCAGCATAATCTTATGCAGGGATAGGACATTGAAATACAAATGGATGTAGCCATATACTGATAGCACTCAACAGACAGAACGCCACAGATATATCTGGGACAATGCCTGTGTGGTGCACAGACAAAACCTTCCAGCCAATCCTCCTGGTATCATACAGATAGGCCCACAGTTGAGAGCTATGCAGACAGACAACATTCCATGAAAAAGTACCATGTGCATAGAAACCCTGTAAGAACAGCAAGATACATTACACACAGCACTACTCACACTGTCTGTATGTCTGAAACCTTACCCAAATGTGGATTTGGTCTGTGTCTGCAGGTTCTGCTGTAAGAGGTATTGCTACCTGCTGTCTGTAACACTGATGTCCACACATAGGAAGGATGTCATCCATATTGTAAAGGCGAAGGGACAATGCCCACATAAGGCAGCAATTTATAGTACAGGGTTACCATGACAGTGGTTATCTGAAGTACTACACAGCAGGCTGCATGCAATTAGCAGCTGGTGGACACTGACTGGTGCAAAGGACACCACCTGATCATGTGCAATACCAACAAAAGCATGCTGCAATCTATTCAGACCAGCTCAATCACTCTACTGGAGAGACAGAGAGAGAGAGAAAGAGAGAGAAACAGAAAGGTCATAAAGCTCAGGGTTGTGTTACTGTGGAAAAAACATAACAGGTATGTGAAACAGATATGCATTTACTGGCATGTAGTATATGGCACAGAATAATAGGATGTATACTGTGAAAGGATGTATATGTGCCATCAGTACTTGTTCCTGTAATGATGTTCTGCTCAACAACTGCACTGGACAGTAGTGTCAGTCCCTGTGGGCAGTGGGACATACCTGTCAAATGTGCAGACCAGCAGTGAATGGCAAAGATATGACCCATGCTATCTGCATTCTGTAAATTACTGTGACCAACGGCTGGTGGGGGTATTAATACTGCCAAGATAGACACATGGGTGAGAGACCACATCACCTGCAGGACAGTCATGTTACAGTGTAGCATAGCATGCCCAACTGCCATAGCAGTATAATATGGTTATCTAAAGTCTGTCACCATATATACCCCCCTAATGTTAGTCTGTGTTCACATGTGACACCTATCTGTGTTGCAGCAGGGCAGAACAGTTCAACTGTGAAGTAAAGAGAGTTACGTGAGTGTGGTCCAGATGTTCGTATGTACCCCACATACAGATACATATATGTGTGATACATATTCACAGCTGTGTATGTTTACAGAACCTTGGACAGTTATACATTTATATAGGTATATAAACAACACAAAATTATATCTACACATATATATATATATATATATATATATATATATATATACAGACATATATAAATATATATATATATATATATATATATATATATATATATATATATAGGTGTGTGTATGTCTATATATATATATATATATATATATATATATATACATATATAAAAATAGATAAATATATATATATATATATATATATATATATATATATATATATATATATATATATATATATATATATGTCAATACATGTCCCCGGCCATGACATGTGTGAGAGAACATCACACATCAATACAGAACATACCTACACATCAGTACATGGCTGCAAGATGGAGTGTGGAGTGTGGTGTCTAACCCATGTTGGGAACACATCGCAATTGTATGAGACAGTGGGATATATATGATGGGGAAGGGTATTAGGCACATATTGGTATGTAGGTCTGGTTGGGTGACAAACAAAACAGCATACAGGGCTGGTATATGACACATGTGGTGGTTAAACACTGTGGCCATTGAGCCCCCACATTGGAACAAAGGAACATGGTTCCCACTCATGGACAGTCACGACAGCATCTACATGGACATAAAGGTGCCTGGGCTGTGCACTGGGCAGGAGGGACATGCATGTCGAACCCTGTGTATGTGTACTGCATGCCTCCAGGTGATGTAGCACATACCCCATGTCTCTGTGGAGCTCCCTATGCACAAGACCCTTGACCTAACTGGGTGACAGACATATGTCTGTGTGTGCTCCATGGGGGGCACCATCCCCTGAGGTAGTTTGACATGAAGGTAGTGATGGAACAGTAGATAATGAGTTTCCATGGTTGGTCACGGATGTGATGCAGACTGGTAACATGTGCACATTATGTTGGAGTGGTGTTCCTGCTGGCAAATATCACCTACACATACTGGTGTGTAACTGTCATGGAACATATGTGGGCTGTAATAGTCCACACAATCCCAGAACACGTTCAACAGCATGCATATATATCCCCAATATCACAGAATGGCAGATGTGTAGCAATCACATAGCAGGCCTACCACATGCATATGTGGAAACATAGTGGCAGTGACAATGGCATGCAGGTGAAATACCCTGTAACAGCCCAGCAACTCTAGTGTCCCCACAGGTAGCATGTCTATAAACACATAGCAGGAAATGTTGTACAATACAAAATATGACTCAATGGTACACATACCGGACACATACCACTAGCATTGTGCGAACATTACGTTGGAGCTGATATGGTGGCGGGAGACTGATATGTGTATTGTATTATTGTAAACTTGACATAGGAGTTGCTCAGACATATTTCCATCATTATGTCTTTCAGGGAGTATGGCATACCCAAGGAATACTGCTTACAGTGCCACTGAGGAGGAAATTGTAATCAGCAGCATCATCCACAACTACCAGCTGTTGTTCTCACAGGCAAGCCAGGACCAGCAGGAGAGAACAGACATGTGGAATGATGTGGTCCGCAGGGTGAATGAGGTGGAGATGCACAGCCGTACATATGGGCAGGTCCACCACCATTGTAGTGACCTGTTCTGCCAAGTACATCACCCTGCTGCTGCCATGCAGGGTGACCACCTTGCAACGAGGGAGCCATAACATCCATCCCCCCTCACCAGAGTGGAGGAGCTGCTCATGAGCCTGGTAGCATCTGCCCACCCACAAGAGCTACAGACTTATACAGTCATGGAGGTGGGTGCTACACACACACCAGACATGGAGCATGTAGGTAATGTTCCAGGGCATATCAGTAGACTACTGTAGTGTATGCATTCATACAGGTAAATCATGCATATGTGAGATGTGGAGTCTGTTGCTGTGTAGTACTGATAAGCAGTAATGCATAATCTGTAGTACTGTGGACTTCAGCTGTTGTTGTACTGTAATATTGCCACCACCCTGTAGCACTGCTACAGCTGTGGCCACTGGCATCAACCCTTTCCCATCTCAATGTAGGTACCTCTGGGATACCAGCAAGGCAGTGGCCAGATGCTGGTGAGTATGGTTTAAGGTCATGCTTGGCAATTCACTGTGCATGTCATAGCTTAGGTGTAGGCCATGTACACATCTAACACAACTACCCATAATGCATGCTGTACATGTGCACTGACAGAGCACATCCCTCACTAATGGGATTACCAGCCTCAAACACATGAAATACACAGTCCATCTCAGGCAACTGTGGCTAGACTCCAGTGCACATTGCCCAGGCACAGCTGACATCTGCCCAACATACGCAGCTATGTCATACACAGAGCAGTTGAACATGCTACAAATAAAGACATCCCACTCCCACTGCTAACACATGCTCCAGGGTCCTAAACCTCATCAACACATTATATAGAACATACTGGAGGGATAGGGCCCTGTCCTGGAGAATCCCCACACTCTGGAATGGACTACCCATACATGTCAGGCAATATTAATCATTGACCCTCTTTACAGAAACACTTGGCAATTGGATGGGGAGTGGGGAATTCACCCTGGGTAGTATGTCTGTGCTACAGCCTGGCAGGCATACAGAGGAATAACATTAGTGGGTGGTGCATGGCTGGGAACCCCTGTGGCTAGGCTTATGTAGGCCCCAGGACCAATAGACCAGTACTCACCTATGAACCTACGTGTACCACAGGCAACATCAGCCAGGGCTCAATCATGGTCAATAATGGTCTCTACATTCACCATAGGTACAGTACATTGTGTCTGTGGTCAGTCTAATGGTAGTCTATCACTCATACATGCAGCACTGATGATGACGTCTGTGAATACACATCAAGCATTCACTAAACGCATGTCCACATGTTATCCAGAAACACACAGAGGCTGTGAGAAGGAGCAGCAGAAACACAACTGACACACAGATACACATCCTGCAATGGTGTGTACTCCTGTGAGGTATGGTGCACAGTACATGCCGGGGTGCTGAACAGATGCACAGCAATGCTGTGGACATGGGTGTAGTGAGTTCCAGGGGGAGGGCCATCACCTACTAACAGAAGCCATGCATCACAGCCATGTATAATGCTGGTAACGGGGATAGACTACAGTTGCCCTGCATGCTGTTGAGTGCAACATGTCCTGCATGCTGACATGTGTGTAATTACAGGTTTGTGTGTGATACTGTACTTCACCATCACCTGCTGTTGTGTGTTTTATGGGGGTGTGGGTGCTGTCTTTAGGTGCTGTCTGGTGGAGTGTATGGGTTCCCATGTATGTCGACTGCATGTGTGTATGTCTGGGTGTGTGGCCATGTCTGCACAGATGTGTGTGCGTGCGAGTGTGTGTGTGTGTGTGTGTGTGTGTGTGTGTGTGTGTGTGTGTGTGTCTGTGTCTGTGTGTGTGTGTGTGTGTGTGTGTGTGTGTGTGTGTGTGTGTGTGTGTGTGTGTGTATGTACTGTTTAGCGGTGATATACAGGTCTTACAGTCTGTTCTCTGTTTTCCCCTCACATGTGGCAAGGTGGGGCTGGGTCCACCCCCCCGCAGGGAATCTGATGTCACTGATACAGACAGTGACCATGAGGATAGGTGTGTTGAGGCACAGGAAGGGTCATCAGGGGCTGCCACTGGGCCACCCATTGACATCCTACACGTATGCACCCCATCCATGTACACAGTCACACTGCCTCTACATACCTCATCACCATTGGCCTTAGCTGAGAGACAACCTACGGTTGGCATTGGCTGGGACAGTGTGGTATCTATGGCACGTGTGTCAGGACACAGCAGCCATAGCCACATGTCTGGCAGGTATCACATAGGCAGATTTTCAGGGGAGTTCATCGAAGCACTGCTGGTCATCATGCCCTGGCAGATGTGCCACATCAATTTCAACCGCACACTTGCTCCAGACTGTCAGGGAGGCACAGGCATGAATGGAATGGTACACCAGGCAGGGTCTAAGGGTGCAGTGGGCTCATCACACCTCTGTAACTGACAGCATCCGTGACCTAGCAGGTGCCATCTGTAATTACACTGTGGTCATGGATAGATGGTGGGGTGAGACATTGGATCTTATCCACAATGTCATATCCATGCATCAGGACAGGACGGGATGGTTGCAACAGCCATGTGGACGTATGCCGGCAACACCAGCAGCTTGAGGTCACCGTGGATGTCCAACCAGTCACAGCCACTCCCGTAGTGGCAGTACCAGCCCCAGCACTGTGGGGGGGGGGTGCTGTCCACAGACCATCATAGCAGACTATGTGCACGTGGCCCTGGCCAGTCCCAGGAGGGACCTGGATCCAGTGGATGTCTGTCAAACTCGGGGGACAGTACTCGGTCTGACTTTGTACCTGATAATGCCTGTAGCACCCCTGCCAGGCACAGGTCCCATGTCCATTGCTGGAGACTGTGAACTGCAAACCCTGCCAGGTACAGTCTGCAGCTGTCTCACAATTCCCTGTATAGTTGTATAGGGCAGCCACATAGAGGACCTGTGTGCATGCAGACACACACACATTAACAACGAACCTAGGGCAACCACATACCTGCACACACGACATCACCAGTGGCCCATAACAGTACTCAGCCCCCCCCACACACACACACACACACACATATGGTGTCAGTTGTATGGCTCAGCCTAGGCCTCTGACAAACCAACAACATGCCCTGTGCATATGATGATACCTGTGCCACTCCCTGACATCCGTAACATCGATGCAGAGACAGGCTAACATGGTGCTGATGCACAGGGTGACTGTACAACAGTGTAGCAATGGAATGATGTGTAGCATGTTATCAGCAGTAAAGTGAAATGCTAATATCTTGGAAGGTGCAGCTGTGCAGCCATGATGCATCATAGCTGTAATTAACAATGTTGTATTGTTGTCACCAGTATCTATTCAGATTGTGTTGTGTTTGTCCATGTGCCACATGGCTGATGGGTGTAGTGGCACCAGCAGGCCTTTGACAGTGGACACCAGTAAGTGTGGTGGGTGGCTCACATGCCATGGCTGGGTACAATACACAGAGCCTTTGGTTTAGATGCAGCACAGGTACAAGACTGTATGCATGGAGGTATGTCCCCATGCAGGTAACACATCTGTTGCACATGTAATCCCACCAAGACAGGATAGGCACAACCACACAGTGCTATATATGCAGTCTGCAATGTGGATGACATTGAACATGCTAACAGCAGGGTGTATGTTCCTCTCCCCACTCTACTGTGATCCTCACCTAAGTAACATGTGTGTGCCAATGCTGGCGGCATAGCCCTACCCTTAGGAGGGCGTGAGGCACTCAACTACTGTGAATGGTGTAAACAACAACTAACCTGATTACATACACTGTACAGTATTACAGACAGCTACGTGGGGGGGTAGATGCAACAGTAACTGCAATAATGGTGGTTGTGTCCACAACAGCCACACCCAGTGAGTTATAGCAACCCCAGTAGTGCTGCACACCTCAACAGTGTGGAGTTGGGCATTAACACATCTATGACCTGTGAAGGACTGTATGTCCATGGGATGGCACCTGCGGAATGTTGGCATACGCCAAGCAGTCCTGGTGGAAACATATTCTGTGAACGGAGGTAGATCCCTTAACAACTACACACATTCCTACATGTGGGATGGTGTAAAAAAGCCTGCTATGATCTACATAGGTATTGTGCACCTCCTAACCCTCATCTACACCTGTCATGATTGGGTAAAGGAGATATACCAGGTTCAGGTTGTATTCTCTGCCTTTGGCAAGTCCAACATTGGTGGTGTCCCATGTGTTAAGATTATGAGTGACATTGGCTATGGGTTAATTGTTGATATGTTCCATGTCCCTGCAGACCAGGGTCATCAGGCTACTTGGTGGTAGTTCCCAGCTGACATGGTGGATTTGTGGTCATCCCTGCCAACATTGGTGAATCCATTATCAGGTGTAGGCCTATTGCATCATATGAGTGATCCCAGCTACTTACTGCACCTTCACAGGGGGTTCCTCCAAGCATGACACATCACTTGACTGTACTGCATGATATGTTAGTAATGACAGCCTGACATCCTACATGTGGGATGGAGTACTGTTAACATGTACTGCCCTTGTCATGTAGGGTCCTGCTTATGGGATCTGCTAAGGTTGGTATTGTATTGCAGGCCAGATGTGTTTGGCTGGGGGGAATACCTATCCATGCCAGATGTATGTTGTTTGGGTCTCTCAAACCCATCAATGGTGCATGTGAACATATATGTTGTGGTTATGTTCCCAGTTCCATTTACAGATGTATGTCCATATATACCTATATTGATATATATGTGTTCACCTTTGGCAGGGAGACAATCATTCCTTCGAACGGGCCTTTCTGCTAACTGAAAGGATAAAACCATCATTTCTTACTGCACCACAGTTCAAAACACAGCAGTTCTAAAGGCACCTTCACTGTCTCTCGAACTGCAAGTTGGAATACATATCGTAATGCCGAGAGGCATGCCCCCCTGCACCCCCCGTCTGGGAATAAGGATTCCAAAATAAGGAATACCAGGATGACATGAGCACTAAAATATGTGGACCACCTAACTGCACTTTCTGTGAATACTTGATGGAGTGTGACTCATTTGAGTGCTCATATATTAAAAATGGTGAAATCATCAGCAGGTAGTAACTGTAATACTGAAAAAGTTGTATATAGGGCCATTTGTAATGACTATCTTGCTTTTTATGTGGGTTAGACTATGAATAAACTGAAATGGAGGATTCCAGGTCATCTTTCTGGCATCATGTGCAAATGCCAGAGGAATGCCTTATCCAAACACTTATTAGAATACCCCAAACATTCTGGTTTTAAATTTATTATTCTGGACTGTGTGGAGATGGATCAGCTTGAAGGGGACATCAATGGTGTGATGGAGGAAAAAAAATGTGTTGGCAGTCAAAAATCAGGGCATTACTACTATTGCTCTATTAAGAATGTGTTGCATTTACGTAAGCTGCCACGCAATCTGTAAAGGATTTTTTAGGGAATTTTTTGAGGAATATTTTTATGAACTAAAATACACTATTTAATACTAAAAAATATGTGCAGAATGTGCATATATGTATATATATATATATATATATATATATATATATATATATATATATATATATATATATATATATATATATGTGTGTGTGTGTGTGTGTGTGTGTTTATTTACTTTGTCCTCAATTCTACTTTGATTAGATTTACTGCATCACAGCAGAGATTTAAAAAGTAAATTCAAAGTACACATTTTTTCATGCTACTATTACCATGTAGTATTTATTATAATTCCCCCATTTACCACACTGGTGTAGGCTCATGCACACTCACTCACACACCTGCACACTTTTATACATTACTAGTTTATTTCATTCACTGTTTTCTGTACTTTTGTGTGTTTTTTCTGCAAGTTTTCATTGTATAAACATGTTTATGGGGCTGTAAACGTGAAAATTATCATGATAGTTTTTTTTTTTCCAAAGCACTGACATTTTTTTTTCTGAGCTGTTAATATCTTTTAACTATTACACTTGGATGGACATTATTAGATAGCATTAGGCAGATATATTTTATATTTATAGCGTTTTAGTTTATGTTTATGGTTAGATAGCTATGTGATTTTTTTCTTGATTTTAGTTCTTGTCACAGGCCTGATGAAGGATTTATTACATTAGTCAGCTGAAAGTGATTCTAGCTAAAAGTCTTTTTATGCACATCATTTTATGTACATGTTATACTTTTTTAATAACTGATCTCAGAATGTGAGCTGCAAATAGATAGGTAGTCTGTTCCTTAACTAGGATTTAGTTTGATCTAATCAGTAGTAATGTGAAAGGATGGGTACTTGCTGTTCTAAAATGCACTTTTATAGCTGTGTTTATAGTGTTTGCCATGAATAGGCTGGTTTAAAATTAAGCAATATTATATTTTTCACATATACTTTTAGGTATATAAAAGCTGATATGTTTAACATTGTTAAAATATTTCTGATTTTTTGTTACTGAGGATCGCTTGTCAGTGACAAATAAAGGCTTGTTGCTTTGGAACACTACCTGGTTTTCATGATTTTTGGAAAATATTGTGGCTGAGCTGAGTTCATCAATGAAGAGTCAAGACTACTAGTTTCTCAGTTATTGATTTATTTATTTTTTTTTTAGCTGAAGAATCAGAGACAAACACCCCAAATCAGAAAAGGATTTTTAAATATTAGTCCTATATACTTACCAAGTTGGTAGCAGCACAGGTTTTGCATTAGTTAACATTTCCTGAAGGGTATGAAGCTTGAAACTCATATGTTTGTTATTTATTAGCTGCAGTTTATAACACTTTACCAGAAAGTCACACATTTTAAAAGGAACAGAGCACAAATATGATGAAAAAACTCAAGGATAGTTGGGAACTGCACCTTCTACACTCACATATACAGCAACGCATGTGCATGCACGTACGTACGCATGCACACACATGCACGCGCACACACACACACACACACACACACACGCGCGCGCGCGCATACACACACAGACATACTTGCATACACGTACACACACACACACACACACACACACACACACACACACACACACACACACACACACATAGACACATACACACACACACACACACACACACACACACACACACACACACACACACACACACACACACAATTATAGCCCCTTGTATGACTGTATACCTCATCTATGCTTCAGATCAAGTGAATGAATACCTTCATAAATAACGGCTCAGAAATAAATCTTAGCTCACTGCTGTAAGAAAACATGATACAATTTCCCTCTGCCTTTCTGCCCTCTCAATAACTTAGCTCAAAAACCAGTCAGAAACAAAGTACCCAAAATCAGTAACAGATTTTAAATGTTTCTCTCATAGACTTAAATAGTTGCTGGAATAACATACTTTGCATTAGCAAGCATTTTTCTAAATCAAAGAAGTGAAATAATAGCTTTTTCCTTTGAGCTATTAAACCCTCAGCGTGGCTGGAGGCCTTGAGCTCAAGTCCCAAATAACAGCCAATATTTTCCTTTCATTTCTGTGCTTATAGCAATGTCTGAGCAGATGGCATGTCTGTGTGTGTGCATGTGTGCATGTGTGCTTGTGCACGTGTGTGTGTGTGTGTGTGTGTGTGTGTGTACATGTGTTTATAATTTGACTTAGCCTTTCCTGAAGGATACAAACTCTGAATCTCATATGCCCATCAATCTGCTCAATTTGCCAGAAAGCCACATGCTTTACAAGGACCAGACCAAAGTATCGCTCAACTTCTTTGGTTCATAGGTCCATAGGTTGGTACTAGGCTATCGGCCCTAGGGCCTATGCAAGCCTAGCCATAACAATTCCCTGGATATTTTTTCCCACGATATTTACTTCTCCAGTCCCCTGTCTAGCAGGGCGACTGACATGATCCCCGGGGTGAATTTCCTTTCTTCCATCCAATCATCAAGGTTCCTTTTGAAGAGGGTCAAAGAGTTGCTCTGCTTGATATGTATGGGCAGTCTATTCCAGAGTATGGGGAGTCTCTGAGTCAGGAACCTATCCCTCCAGCATGTTTTGTTCATAGTGATGACAAGGTTTAGATCCTTGGAGTGTGTGGCACTGAGGGATTGGGATTTCTTTAAGTGGAGCATGTCCAACAGCTCAGGGTTTGACATGGGCTTGTATGTTAAGCATAGATCGCCTCTGAGTAGACTATATGTCACAGAGTATAGCTGGAGGTTTTTTAGACGGTCAGTATACGGCATCTGCTTTAGGCCTGTGATTCTTTTAGTGAGGTATTTCTGTGGCCTTTCAAGCTGTTGCAGATGTCTTGTGAGGTACATACCAAATGGGGCATTATAATCTATAATGGGTCTAATGAGGGATGAGTACAGTGGGACAATGACCTCCTTTTTTCTGGATGAAAAGCCCTTAGTGATGAGGTGTGCCACATAGAAGGATTTCCTGACTGTTGTGACAATGTGGTTATCGAAAGTGAGACCACTGTCCACCTGTGTCCCTAAGTCTCTCATCACACTTTCGATGTTTAGTGTCCTGCCACCTATGTGGTAATTCATGGGTACATGTTTTTTTCCAAAGGGGATAACTATACATTTCTTGGCATTAAGCTTGAGCCCATGGCTCTGGCACCAGGCATCTGTTTCTGTAAGGCCCTTTTGTAGAATAGCCACATCATTTGGGGATTCAATAATGGCTCCCAGTTTGCAGTCATCTGCAAGCTTTGTTAGCCAGAGTCCCTTAGTGTTGGCCTATACTTCAGAGAAGTAGATGCCAAACAAGAGTGGTCCCAGGACTGAACCCTGATGTACTCCACTTGTCACTTGTCTGGAGCTGGATTTGGAGTTGGCTACTTTTACTGTCTGGGTTCTGTCAATAAGCCAGTTAGCAACCCATTGAGTGACGTAGGGATTTATGCCCAGCTTAGTAAGTTTATCTATGATTCCAGAGTGGGGGATGGTGTCAAAGGCCTTTGCGAGGTCCAGGTAGGCTGTGTGGACTGCCTTACCCTCATCCACAGCTCTGGAGACTGATTTGAAGAAGTCAATCGGATTCAGGAGACAAGATCGGCCCTTCACAAACCCAAACTGGGTGGGGTCTAGTGTTTAAAGGTTGCCAATGTCTTTGTTTATAAGTTCCATGATAATGCGTTCCATGCCCTTGGAAATCAGGCTTGTCAGACTGATGGGACAGTAGTTCCTGGGATCCAAGGTGGATCCTCCCTTATGGAGCAGGATAACTGTAGCTGTGCGCCACTCACTGGGCATGAAGCCTGAGGTGAGGCTATGATTAAACATCACACTTACGTGAGGTGCCAGTTCCTTTTGTAGTTCATGTAGCACACAGCCTGGGATATCATCTGGTCCCATGGATGCTGTATTCTTAGCTTTGGAGAGTGTGGTTTCTACCTGTGAGGCCATGATTATCAGAATTTGGCAGTCTTTTGGTATTGAGATGGTCACTTTAGGGGGTGAGAGTGGGGTGAAGTTGGCACTAAATCGATCTGCCAGGATATTGACAATATCCTTGGGATCAGTATATTTAATGCCATTCTGTTGTAACTCAGAGCAAATCTGAGCACTGCCATTTAGATTCTTGACATAACTATAGAATGCCTTGTGGTTGTCTTTGGAATCTTTGGCAATTTTATTTTCGTAACTAGCTTTTGAAGATTTTATGAGGGATCTCAGCTTCTTACTGAGGCTGGTGATGGAGTTTTTTGCATCCTGGGATTTTCCTCTTTTTTGCAACAGTTTCTTCCTTCTGTTGTATAGTTTGTTTATAGTGACCACCAGATTGGCTTCCTTTTTTTGGAGAAGAGCATCTTGGTTCTATTTGGGATGGCATGATTCATGCATGAGTGGATGTGCTCGTACAGTGCCTTAGTGTAGGATTCTGCAGTCGAACTTCCAGATCCAGTCTGCGTGGGTGTTGTGAAGTTTGTCACTTCTGACTTCAGTAGCTTGAAGTTGGCTTTGGAGAAGTTTTTTAAGGAGGTTTCCTTACTGGGGGTGGGGGTGGGATGTGGATGTCAAGGGTGATTTGCTTATGGTCAGACGTGACCAATGAGGGGATGACCACTGGTGTGGAGCATCTATCTCCCATGTTGGTAATGACCAGGTCTAGGATATTGGAGCCCCTGGTGGGACAATGGATTAGTTGATCCAGGGTGTTGGAATTTATGAATTCCAAGAACCATTGGGAAAAAGAGTTGGTACCTGAGTAGTTTTCCCAATTAATGGCAGGGTAGTTGAAATCACCCAGTATTAGGGTGTTTGGTTGTATCTTAATATTTTCCAGTATGTTTAGAAAGGTGTAGTGAGAATCTTGGGGCATAGATGGGGATCTGTAGCAAGCTACAATTTGGATTGCAGTCTTACCTAGTGTTAGTTGCACCTGGAGAATTTCAGATGCATTGTGTTGGGCAACTTGCCTGGAGGTGTGAATATCCTTGGTGAATATGGACACTCCTCCACCTTTAGTGTTTTGGTCCTGGTTTTGTGGCCGAAAAGTGTGGTAAGAATTGTAGCCTGGTATTGCAGGGGTGCTCTCTGGAGCCTTGGACCAGGTCTCAGTTACTGCACAGATATCGATGTTCTCCGTTTTTAGGAGTGCCTCGATAGAGTGCATTTTGAGGTTTAGACTTCTAGCATTGAGTAGCATTACCTTCAGATTTTGCCTGCTTCTATTTGTTATGGTGGTGGTTTTATCCTTTGAACCTTGCCTAAACAAGGCACTATAGGGGTGGCAAGAGCTTTAGCCAGTAACCTGAATCCCAGGGGTGACAGGTGCAGACCATCTCTGGCAAAGCATCGTGGTGTGTCGATCATGTCTTCCCAGGCAGACAAATACTGGATCCCCTTTGAATGACACCAGAAGTTTAGCCAATTGTTGAAGTCAATCATTTTGTCCTTATACTGTGGTATCATTCTTGACAAAGGCAGGATGCTACTCAGGACTAGGGTCATACCTGCCTGGGTCACATGATCCAAGAGCTCTTCCATATTTCTTTTCATGTTGTCCAGGGAGGTACGTCTCAAGTCATTCACTCCAGCATGGACAATGACAGAGTCATATTTGTACTTGTTGTGGAGTGACCTGAGTGCATGCATTATGTGGCGGATCCTGGCACCAGACAGGCAGCTGACTGTAATTTTCTCCTTGTTCAGTCTGGTGAGTGGGACATCAGTGTGCCTGACTATAAATTCACCTATGACTAAAGTGTTGGGTATATTGTCTTGCCTTAGGGGCTGTTGTTGAGTGGCACACTGGTGTTGTGAGCTATGTGTCACTTTGGTTGTGACTGGTGTTTGTTTGCATTTTGGCTTTGGAGGTCCTTGTTGCTTGGGCAGGTTACTGTTAAGGGCCTCCACATATGTGGGTTTAGTGTTGCTATGTGTGGGTGTTGATGGTGTGGGTTTTGAAGGGCTATGAGATGCTTGAGGTGTGATGCAGGTGTTAACCTTCTCCTCTTGACTGTCTAGCACAATCTTGGCCGGAGAGAGCTTTGCTTCCAGTTTGGCTATGTAAGTGCATCTCTCGCAGGTTGTAGTGTTGGGTGGTAGGAAGAGAGGATTGTCTGTGTACATGAGGCAGTTGACGCATTGACCCAGTATGCCCAGATTCACCAGGTGGACAGGAGAAATCACCGGAAGCTGACCCTTGGACATGCCTGTTTAGGTGCTTTTATGTAAAGTTTAAGAGCTGTTTTCCCTTACCTTTGCAAGGTACTTTGCAGTTATAGGCTGTTTACTGCCTATGATTAATTTCTCCTTATTGACAAGGAGAGCTGAGTGCTTGTATCTGTTTCAGGCTTCCTAGTGCTTTCCAGCAGGTTCTAGAGCAAGTGCTAGTCACAGGGGTTCAGATTTTAGTGCTACTACTGAGAAACCAGCTAGTTTTAAGGGAAAATTTGAAGAGCAGACTTTCTGGCACCTGGAATAGTTTAACTGTAGCCTCGCAGTGCTGCATGATGTGAAAAATATGCAAACACGCGTTTTTAAGCCAGAAAGTTGAAAGGGATAGAAATCAGCCCAAAAGGCTAATAAAATTACAATTTCAGAGCTGGAAACCACTCCTCTAGCGTTAGATAGGCAGTACAATGCTCAGTAGGACTTCCCTCTACCAATGCAAGGTCTGGATAGCTCTGATTACAGAAAATAAAGTCCTGAGACAAGCAAAGCTTGGGATATGTACTGGCTAGAAAAGGTGGGGAACGAGCAAACAAGACAGTATATATTTTTGTTGAAACAGGCTAAACAATGCAATAATACAGTAAATAAACACAGAAAAGGCTAACACACTTGAGTGTGTAGTCCTAGACAGTAAATGCAATTAAAACTCTACAAAATTAGCAATTTAAAACTTTTTTAAATGAAGCAAGGCAAGTGCACAACTGAAAATGATTTAAGAGGAAGTATCCCAGCAGAATAATTAGCTAGTCTACATATACAGAGAAGTCTATATATACAGAAAAGCAGCTAAAACACACAAACACTTCGGATGCAGTGCAACCTAGAGCACTTGAGTTGTAGCAATATTAAGGCAATTACAGTTATAATAAATGCCCTGAAATATACTCTATATTTCCAAAATGTTTGAGAAGCACAGTCAGGACCCAAGGAGATAAAGGCAAAAAAAAATGTTTTTTTTTTTGAAAGGGGAAAAAAGAGAAAAAGAAGGCCTCAACAAATGTTATTTCTGTATTAGGTAGAATGAGCTAATGACACTAGACTGGGAGGAGTGTCCTAGATCAGATTTACAGTAGGGGTGGCCCACTGCAAAGCCACCAAGTATAACAGCAAGACACCAACTGGGAGGGTGGGGACAAACATAGCCTACAGACAGTAAGCACTAGAGAAAGCCACAAAATGAAAGTTTTTATACAGATAAAGATTTGTAAAGATACAGAATGCTTTTAACTGCAAACAAATAAAATAAAAGTGCTATATATAAATTGTTAGAAACAATAATCTGTATAAATAAAAAAGGATACTTATATATCTCAGCTAACAGTTGTAGTCAACACCTCTTAATCCACTCTGCTCAGTGTGTATAGACAGAAACCCTATCAAAGTTAGGGCTTAAATACCAGAACAACAACTTTTTTTTTTTTTTTTTACAAAAACACAAAAGAACCAGCCCCCACTAGCCAGCAGACAATTAACACAATCTAGCCAAAGTAAAGAAAGGCTTCAGCTAAAAAAATAGCCTACAGACAGTAAGCACTAGAGAAAGCCACAAAATGAAAGTTTTTATACAGATAAAGATTTGTAAAGATACAGAATGCTTTTAACTGCAAACAAATAAAATAAAAGTGCTATATATAAATTGTTAGAAACAATAATCTGTATAAATAAAAAAACAGGATACTTATATATCTCAGCTAACAGTTGTAGTCAACACCTCTTAATCTACTCTGCTCAGTGTGTATAGACTTTGCTCAAGAATTTTGGACAAAAAGTAAAAATAATGGGAGGGAGGCAAAGATCACTTAAAGGGCATATTTAAATATTTTATTTCATCTGTATTTTAACCAGGAAACCTACCGGAAATATATCCTTCCTTTACAGGGGGGACTGGGAGCTCTGTGTGGCTAATTGACTTACTCAGAATAGAGATGTAGAATTCAAACCCTGTATTTCTGACTACAAGAAGCAGTTTGTTAATGTCTCTGAGCCTTAAGTGCTAGATAGCTCTAATTCACTTAAAACGTTAACAAAACAGTAAGGTGCTGCATTGACATGCATTTCTGAATAATAATAAATATGAAAGTCTAATGACAGGCATTACTAACTGAGTGCAACCCTCAGTGATTTATCAGAAAAAATAGATGTTAATGATGGACAGGTCCTAAATATGATGCAAACTCAGACATGCTCTGCAAAACGAGAGACTAATAAAAACCACTCTCATTAAACAATTAACATAATAACATGTTTTGCATCCAATTGCATTTTCTGAGCAACAAAACTATAAAATTGTAGTGACTAGCTTTGCTGATTGACAGAAATCCTCATAGATTTATCAGAAAATAAAGAAGTGTTCCTGTAGGCTCCCTACTGAAATGTCAGCACTCAAAATGTTGAGTGCTGACATCCTGAAAAAAAGAACAAAACCACAGGAAAACAGTGAATCTCGAAGATCGCTTTTCTCCTTAAAACTTCATTTTGCAGAGGGGGGGGGGTTCAAGCTCAGCTGCACCCCTCCATGTGGCGGGCAAGCATCCCTCACCCCTCAAACTTATATATACCGACTCCTAGATCACTATACCTCAGAGAAAAGTGAATACTATGAGAAATGGCATTTTGAACGTAGTATATATAAAGACAGCTGGTAGTCTATCCATGGAGAAATTAGATACAAGCTTGATTCTATAATGAAAGAACCACGTTCTCTTTAGCAAAATGTTTTGAAATGCATCTATTCCATGGACTATCGTCTGCTGTTCTTATCCTGGCTTTATTTATGGACTCTTTTAATGGTTTGAAAACCCACAATTGTAAGTTTGGAATTTATTCTTATGAAAGTCTGAGGAGACTTTTTTTGATGTGCAACACGAGGAGAACTGGTCTGAATAGACGCATTTCAAAACATGTAGCTAAAGAACACGTGGTTCTTTCATTATAGAATCAAGCTTGTATCTATTTTCTCCGTGGATAGACTACCAGCTTTCTTTATGAATTTTACTTTTTAGACTGGCTATTTTTTTGCTGGTTGTCTTGTGCTTGTCGTGGGTTTATACATTTTATTATATTTTCTACGTAGTATATATAAGTCCACTATTTTGGTCATTCAGTCTCTGTATTTCAGGATTTGCTCTAGTGGGTCTCGATATTTCACATGGTTACCTTCCTTAGCTGTCAATGAAAAGTGGGGATTGTCTGGTTAATAAATATCTTAACAAAAGAGATAGTGTAAATATGAAACAAAATGAGCAGCATTTTCTGAATAATAAAGGAGCGAGAGTAAGAGAGAGGTTAGATGTTGTTAATATTGGTGTTGTCATCCCCTGCTTCTGTTATATTGGGAAAGAATAGTGTCACTTTTCCAGATTTGGCAACATTCCTTCCTTATGGATCCTGCTAATAGGTAGTGGGACATGCTGTACCTATTGCCAGTAATGCATGGTGTTTTGGGTGCCACATCCTCCTCCTAGGTTGCTTTTACTGCGATTTTATGCAACATTTTTTTTGGATTACCGATGACAACAACATTGCTAAATGAAGGTGGAATTTCATTTATGTTAAGATATGGGCCAGTTATAGTCCTGTAATCCTTCAGGTGACAGATTGGTCCTTAAATTTATTGTACAAGAGGCCCTTGGAATTGTCTTACTTTGGATGGTGTAACAGTGCAGCTGAAGGTACTTTAGTGAGGGTATTTAACTTTGACTAGGGGGTGTTTAGAGATTCTTTAGTGTGATATTTTGTAAGTTACCTAAGTACTGATAATGGAGTTCCTTCTTGCAAGGACTCCTAATAGATCAGTGATTCTGAATGCCTTGTAGGTGCTGTTTTGTATTTTCTGTATGCATTTTGCCATTCCAAAGCATGTATTGCATTCCAGCTGGGGTGCCTACTGTGTGGAGTCTGCATGTCCTCTCTCTGGTAGCGTGTTTTTTTTCCGGGTGCTCTGGTTTCCTCCCACATCCCAAAGACATGCTGTACGTGGATTGGACACTCTAAATTGGCCATAGCTGTGGGTTTGTGCGTGCGTGTGTGCCTTCTGTGGAAGGTTGGGCGCCGGGCTGGCAACTCAACACCTTAAAACTCCACTGCCAATCATGACCGGACAGGTGATCTGCTGTGGCGGCCCATATCCGGGAAAAGCTGAAAGAAGAAGAAGAAATATTATGAAATTATTGGCATTGTTAGCTGACTGTAATCCTCAGTGATTTACCATAATGTTGATCAAATGGAGCTTGCTTGCAGGACATTTCCTTAGTTTCTAGTTTGCGTTTGCAGGTCACGCACACACACACACATGCACACTCACATATACACACACACACACACACACACACACACACACACACACACACACACACACACACACACACACAAACGCACACACACACACGCACACACGCACACATGCACACAGAGACAATCAGGCACACATGCACCCCCCCCCCACACACACACACACACACACACACACACACACACACACACACACACACACACACACACACACACACACACACACACACACACACACACACATATACACATACACACACAGAAGTGTATATGCTCGCTCACTTATATGCACACACACACACGTGTGCGCGCGTGTCCTATCTCAACCACTGATACAAGCTTTACATACTTTACATGCTATAGTAGAAGAGGCTGTTTTCAAAAGGAATGTGTGGTCAATGGCTATGACCTCATGCTCAGAACACAGTTTATAGGCTCTGATTGGAGGCTCTGATTAGAGTTGGGAGTCAGGTACTGGAGCAATCTCATGATGCCCTGGTTGAGCAGAAAAAACACTATTTGATTTGGTGAGAAAGTCTGTGGTCCAAAAATATGTTTACATAAAATATTTTTCTTGGAGACTAAGTCATAAAATTGTCAATTAAGGGTTTTGTTATATTATAAAAAAGCAGAGAGCAGAACTGTTTTGTTATATAGGTTCAAATAACAAATTCACCACCATAACAGTTACAAGCAAGCAAAACTGAGGGTAATGCTACTCAATGCTAAAAGTCTAACTCTCAAAATGCACTCACTCGAGGCACTCCTTAAAATGGAGAACATTGATATCTGTGCAGTGACTGAGACCTGGTTCAAAGCTCCAGAGAGCACCCCTGCACTACCAGGCTATAACTCATACCACACTTCTCGACCATGTAACCTGAACCGAAACACCAAAGGCTGAGGTGTGTCCATATTAAACAATTAACATAATAACATGTTTTGCATCCAATTGCATTTTCTGAGCAACAAAACTATAAAATTGTAGTGACTAGCTTTGCTGATTGACAGAAATCCTCATAGATTTATCAGAAAATGAAGAAGTGTTCCTGTAGGCTCCCTACTGAAATGTCAGCACTCAAAATGTTGAGTGCTGACATCCTGAAAAAAAGAACAAAACCACAGGAAAACAGTGAATCTCGAAGATCGCTTTTCTCCTTAAAACTTCATTTTGCAGAGGGGGGGGGGTTCAAGCTCAGCTGCACCCCTCCATGTGGCGGGCAAGCATCCCTCACCCCTCAAACTTATATATACCGACTCCTAGATCACTATACCTCAGAGAAAAGTGAATACTATGAGAAATGGCATTTTGAACGTAGTATATATAAAGACAGCTGGTAGTCTATCCATGGAGAAATTAGATACAAGCTTGATTCTATAATGAAAGAACCACGTTCTCTTTAGCAAAATGTTTTGAAATGCATCTATTCCATGGACTATCGTCTGCTGTTCTTATCCTGGCTTTATTTATGGACTCTTTTTTAATGGTTTGAAAAAAACCCACAATTGTAAGTTTGGAATTTATTCTTATGAAAGTCTGAGGAGACTTTTTTTGATGTGCAACACGAGGAGAACTGGTCTGAATAGACGCATTTCAAAACATGTTGCTAAAGAACACGTGGTTCTTTCATTATAGAATCAAGCTTGTATCTATTTTCTCCGTGGATAGACTACCAGCTTTCTTTATGAATTTTACTTTTTAGACTGGCTATTTTTTTGCTGGTTGTCTTGTGCTTGTCGTGGGTTTATACATTTTATTATATTTTCTACGTAGTATATATAAGTCCACTATTTTGGTCATTCAGTCTCTGTATTTCAGGATTTGCTCTAGTGGGTCTCGATATTTCACATGGTTACCTTCCTTAGCTGTCAATGAAAAGTGGGGATTGTCTGGTTAATAAATATCTTAACAAAAGAGATAGTGTAAATATGAAACAAAATGAGCAGCATTTTCTGAATAATAAAGGAGCGAGAGTAAGAGAGAGGTTAGATGTTGTTAATATTGGTGTTGTCATCCCCTGCTTCTGTTATATTGGGAAAGAATAGTGTCACTTTTCCAGATTTGGCAACATTCCTTCCTTATGGATCCTGCTAATAGGTAGTGGGACATGCTGTACCTATTGCCAGTAATGCATGGTGTTTTGGGTGCCACATCCTCCTCCTAGGTTGCTTTTACTGCGATTTTATGCAACATTTTTTTGGATTACCGATGACAACAACATTGCTAAATGAAGGTGGAATTTCATTTATGTTAAGATATGGGCCAGTTATAGTCCTGTAATCCTTCAGGTGACAGATTGGTCCTTAAATTTATTGTACAAGAGGCCCTTGGAATTGTCTTACTTTGGATGGTGTAACAGTGCAGCTGAAGGTACTTTAGTGAGGGTATTTAACTTTGACTAGGGGGTGTTTAGAGATTCTTTAGTGTGATATTTTGTAAGTTACCTAAGTACTGATAATGGAGTTCCTTCTTGCAAGGACTCCTAATAGATCAGTGATTCTGAATGCCTTGTAGGTGCTGTTTTGTATTTTCTGTATGCATTTTGCCATTCCAAAGCATGTATTGCATTCCAGCTGGGGTGCCTACTGTGTGGAGTCTGCATGTCCTCTCTCTGGTAGCGTGTTTTTTTTCCGGGTGCTCTGGTTTCCTCCCACATCCCAAAGACATGCTGTACGTGGATTGGACACTCTAAATTGGCCATAGCTGTGGGTTTGTGCGTGCGTGTGTGCCTTCTGTGGAAGGTTGGGCGCCGGGCTGGCAACTCAACACCTTAAAACTCCACTGCCAATCATGACCGGACAGGTGATCTGCTGTGGCGGCCCATATCCGGGAAAAGCTGAAAGAAGAAGAAGAAATATTATGAAATTATTGGCATTGTTAGCTGACTGTAATCCTCAGTGATTTACCATAATGTTGATCAAATGGAGCTTGCTTGCAGGACATTTCCTTAGTTTCTAGTTTGCGTTTGCAGGTCACGCACACACACACACATGCACACTCACATATACACACACACACACACACACACACACACACACACACACACACACACACACACACACACACACACACACACACACACACGCACACACGCACACATGCACACAGAGACAATCAGGCAC
Source organism: Protopterus annectens (assembly GCF_019279795.1). Lineage (NCBI taxonomy): Eukaryota > Metazoa > Chordata > Ceratodontiformes > Protopteridae > Protopterus > Protopterus annectens. Next base: position 1,736,193,940 of record NC_056733.1, on the reverse strand, counting down.
ACATGCACCCCACACACACACACACACACACACACACACACACACACACACACACACACACACACACACACACACACACACACACACACACACACACACACACATATACACATACACACACAGAAGTGTATATGCAAGCTCACTATATGCACACACACACACGTGCTGTCCTATCTCAACCACTGATACAAGCTTTACATACTTTACATGCTATAGTAGAAGAGGCTGTTTTCAAAAGGAATGTGTGGTCAATGGCTATGACCTCATGCTCAGAACACAGTTTATAGGCTCTGATTGGAGGCTCTGATTAGAGTTGGGAGTCAGGTACTGGAGCAATCTCATGATGCCCTGGTTGAGCAGAAAAAACACTATTTGATTTGGTGAGAAAGTCTGTGGTCCAAAAATATGTTTACATAAAATATTTTTCTTGGAGACTAAGTCATAAAATTGTCAATTAAGGGTTTTGTTATATTATAAAAAAGCAGAGAGCAGAACTGTTTTGTTATATAGGTTCAAATAACAAATTCACCACCATAACAGTTACAAGCAAGCAAAAACTGAGGGTAATGCTACTCAATGCTAAAAGTCTAACTCTCAAAATGCACTCACTCGAGGCACTCCTTAAAATGGAGAACATTGATATCTGTGCAGTGACTGAGACCTGGTTCAAAGCTCCAGAGAGCACCCCTGCACTACCAGGCTATAACTCATACCACACTTCTCGACCATGTAACCTGAACCGAAACACCAAAGGCTGAGGTGTGTCCATATTCATTAAGGATATCCACACCTCCAGGCTAGTTGCTCAGCATAATGCATCCAAGGTTATCCAAGTGCAACTAACACTGGGCAAAACTGCAATCCAAATTGTAGCTTGCCACAAATCCCACACCATGCCCCAGGATTCCCACTCCTCTTTTCTTGATGTACTGGAAAATATTAGGGTTCAACCAAACACCCTAATAATGGGCGAATTCAACTACCCCATGATTATCTGGGAAAACTACTCATATACCAACTCCTTAGCTCAATGCTTTGTGGAATTTATAAACTCCAATGCCTTGGATCAACTTATCCACACCCCCACAAGGGGCAACAATATTCTAGACCTAGTCATTACCACACCTGAGGTCAACTCCTCGTTGGTCAAATCCGACCATATGCTAATCACCCTTGATATCCACATCTCACTCCCACAACCCATTAAGGAAACCACAGTAAAAATTTTCTCCAAAGCCAACTTCATGCTTCTTAAGACAGAAGTGGTTCACTTCATGACACCCATGCAGATGGACAATACAGTTACAGCTGCTGAATCCTACACAAATGCACTCTATAAGGACTTACATGAGTGCATGGATCATGCTATCCCAAACAGAACCAAGATGCTATTCTCCAAAAAAAGGAAGCCAATCTACTGGTCCCCTGCCAAAAACAAACAGTACAACAGAAGGAAGAAACTGTTTCAAAAGAGAGTAAAATCCCATGAGTGGAGGAGCTCCCTGATCAGCCTCAGTAAGAAGCTGAGATCCCTTATAAGATCCTCCAAAGCTAGCTATGAAAACAAAATCAACATTAATTCCAAGGACAACCACAAAGCATTCTATAGCTATGTCAAGAATCTTGATGGCAATACCCAGATCTGCTCTGAGTTACAGCACAAAGGCAAGAAAATTACAGAACCAACTGATATTGCCAACATCCTGGCAGATAGGTTCAGTGCTAACTTTACCTCCCTCTCACCCCCCCTAGAGGGCCCATATCTATACAGGAAGAATGCAGAGTCCCTGTAATCACAACTGCGCAGGTAAAAGCTGCACTCTCTAAAGCCAAAAATACAGCATCCATGGGACCGGACAACATCCCAGGCTGCGTTTTACACGAACTTCAGAATGAACTGACTCACCACTTAAGCACCATGTTCAATAATAGCCTCGCATCAGGCTTTGTGCCCACAGAATGGTGCACAGCAACAGTTATCTCACTCCACAAAGGGGGAGCCACCACTGATCCCGGGAACTATCGACCTATTAGCCTGACGAGCCTGGTCTGCAAGGCCACGGAACATATCATCATGGAACTCATAAACAAAGACATTGGTAACCTCCAAACTCTGGATCCCACCCAGTTCATCGACTTCTTTGAGGCAGTCACCAAAGCCGTAGATGAGGGTAAGGTGGTTCACACAGCCTATCTTGACCTCGCCGAGGCTTTCAACACCATCCCCCATTCTGGAATTATAGCTAAACTCACTAAACTAGGTATAAATCCCTACTTCACAAGATAAATTGCCAACTGGCCCAGTGACAGAACCTACACTGTAAAAGTTGCAGACTCTAAATCTGACCTCAAAGCAGTGACAACTGGAGTACCACAGGGTTCTGTCCTGGGACCTCTCCTATTTGGTGTCTACTTCTCTGAAGTACAGGCTAACACAGAAGGCCTCTGGCTAATGAAGTTCACAGATGACTGCAAACTAGGAGCCATAGTCAAGTCCCCAAATGATGTGGACATCCTACAGAAGGGCCTCGCTGAAACAGATGCCTGGTGTCAGAGCCATGGCCTCAAGCTCAATGCCAAAAAGTGCAGTGTCATCCCCTTTGGTAAAAACTCTGTACCCATGAACTACCACATAGGTAGTAATCTATTTAACACTGAATGCGTGATAAGAGACCTTGGGACCCAGGTGGACAGTAGTCTCTCTCTTGATTGTCACATTGCCACAGTAGTCAGGAAGTCCTTCTACATGGCACACCTCATCATAAAAGGGTTCTCATCCAGGAAAAAAGAGGTCATTGTTCCCCTCTACTCGATACTCATTAGACCCATTATTGAGTACAACGCCCCTTTTGGAATGTATCTCACAAGACATCTGCAGCAGCTGGAAAGGCCACAGAAGTATCTCACAAAGAGGATTACTGGCCTCAAACAAATGCCATACAGTGACTGCCTCAAAAAACTCCATCTTTACTCCGTAGCATATTGCCTACTCTGAGGTGATCTCTGCCTAACATATAAAGCTATGTCAAACCCAGAGCTGTTGGACATGCTACATCTAAAGAAATCCCAGTCCCTCCGAGTTACATGCTCTAGGGACCTAACCCTTGTCACCACAATAAACAGGACATGATGGAGGAATAGATTCCTGTCCAAGAGACTTCCCATACTCTGGAACAGCCTACCCATCTATGTCAAACAAAGTTCTTCATTAGCACTCTTCAAGAAAAATCTTGATGAGTGGATGGGAAATAGGAAATACACCCCGGGGATCACTTCTCTGTCTCTGCTCGACATTGACACAGGAAAATAACTTTCCTGGGTGGCGTAAGCTAGGGAACCTTGTTAGCTAGGCTTACATAGGCCCATTGTCTGATAGCCTAGTACCTATCTATGAACCTATGAACCTATATGTTGGAAACTGTCATAATCTTTTGCATGATACTTTCAGATTTTGGTTGCTATTTTGGCCCCATTTTTATTATACATAGAGGTTCATTATGTGGATGATTTAGATGATATTTTGGTTTGTTATGGGATTAAAAGAAAAATGTTTTGTCTGATCAAGAGATACTTTTCCTGATACTTGTTTTTCAGAAGATCTGGTTTGCTCACTGTTCATTTGTATTATATAATAAGAAAAGGGATTTTTCTCAACTGTATGCAAGAAAATAAGGAAAGTTATGTCCTCTTTTTTTTTTTTTGTCAGTAACCTAGATATAGTAGACTCATTTGAATTTATGGTGTGAGATCTCTTTCATCCACCTGAGCTACCACCTACCCAGTCAGACAGGACCACAGTTTGGCATCTTATTTCATGGATAGGACTACAGTATCTGCAAAGGAAATAGAAGTGTAACACTTGCAGTCTGAGTAGAAGCCATAGCTTTCTGATCTTCCATCTTCTAAGATGAGGTTGTCACCTGTCAATTCACTGACTTTGTATATTACACCATTTTGTCCCTTCATCTGGTACTTTTCAGCATGTTTGTTTCAAACGTATCTGAGGGAATAGTGAAAAATAAGCTTCTTCAATGATTACACAAAGTGAATTGCAACAGAAGAAGACAAGAAGAAGTAATCTATTGAAGCTTGTTCTATGAGCCCCAAAACAATAAAAATCAATATGATACTTTACAAATAATAGTCATATAAAACTCACTGTTATGCATTGAAATCGTATTTTGTAGCATGACAATCCCTCTGTGCTCCAGCACTAATGTTACTTATGTATACTAGCTCCATGATCATTACACCTTTGAGAAGGCAGGACTTAGTATATATTTCTTGCAGTTCACATTTAATTTTTTCACACTTGGTTGGGTCACAATTATGGTCCTTAGACATACAACAGGCACAAAGTAAAAGTCTGCAGAAAAATTTGTAAAAGCTGGCTAAGCAGGTTGGAAGCTGGCAGCTGAGGTTCATTGCAGATAAATGCAAAGTGTTTCACAAGGACCATATCAGATGAGGTGGAACTGATGATGATATGGTAGCAAAGGGATCTGTGGGTTTTAATAACCCATGGACTGGACCATCTAGAGGAGAGTGAGAGGACAGTAGAAGGAGGACACAGGGTGATAGAGTATACTCCAAGGGATTAGAATTGAAGAAAAGTAGTATCACTTCCATTCTACTGGGCCCTGGTCATATCACAACTTGAGTACCGCATGCAAATCTGGTGGCCGTACAAAGAAAAGTCATCTGACTGCTGGAAAGAGTCCAGAGGAATGTTATTATAAAGGTATGTGGAATGGAAAGGAACGATACTGATACTGACTAGAAAAGTAAGATCTCTTCTCACTAAGGACCAGAAATAAGGAGAGGACATGATATGCATGCACAAGATCATGCAAAGAAGGCATGAAGGGGTCACCCAAACAAGAAGGGAAGAGGAGAAGGATGGGGCAGTCAACAGATTGCAGGGACTAATTATACACTGGATTCCTGGAAATAATAATACAAACAAAGGGATGTAACCACATTACATGTAATAACAGAATGTGTAGAGGAAGACATTTTCAGACATGCACAAGAAAGAATTCCAAAGCTGTAGGTAGAAAGGGTAAGAGGTAACAAAGGCATTTATGAGATGTACAATTTTAAATTCAATTGAAGAGCCAAACTAGATTAGGTTACTGTTTCCTTCTGTTATCAGGCTAATATAATGTAGTGTAACATAATACCTCAATCCTCGGGGATCTGCCTATAAACAACACATTTTATGAAGAACGACCAATAATATGATGCAAAATTCTGGGTGTTCTGTGAAAATCTGGACAGTTGAGAGGTATGAAGGGGCATAAAGGCTCAAAATAGGAACACATTTTAAATATTAGTCTTATTGCAAAGTTGTTTGACTAACAGGATTTGTGTTAGCATGCATTTTCTGAACAAGTGTGTTTGGGTGGGGGAATCATATAACAGAGGCAGCAGCAGTTAAGATGTTTGCATATCTCTTGACCTCTTAACTTAAGAAATTCTGGATAAAGCCTAAAATGAAGGGGACACAAAGGCTCAAAAATAGGAAAAATTTTAATCATTGCTCTTAAAAAATTACAAAGTTGCTTGAATAACATTATTTCTTTTAGCATGGAGTTTTGAAAGAAATAAAGTCTGAAACTGAAATGTATGTCATTATTTAGTGACTACAACCCCCAATGACTGACGGCAAACCTCAGATTTTAGGAGTAAGAGACCATACAATAAATGAAGAAAATATCTGGATTTTTTTTTAAATATTATATTCCTGGTGTAAAATACTTCCTCAAAAACCATTTACATATACTACAGCATGTCTGAAACATTATGCAGAGGAACTACTTTACATAAAAAAAAAAAAAAAAATATATATATATATATATATATATATATATATATATATATATATAAATTATGTAGAAGTAAAAAAATAAATTAAGTAAAACGCACCAATTTTACATACAGCCCATTCTCTAACTGCAATAATCCCCTCCAAGTTGTGTATTACTGTAAATAATGCCCTAACAGGGGTGTAGAGGCCCCCACGCCTGTGGCGTCAGGTCTCATAACACCCCTAGGCAGCTATTATTTATGCACCTTTTGAGCATTATTGCTTGCTTATGCATTATGATCATAATGATCATGCTTGCCTTTATTAATTCAAAGCTGGATTGCCCCAGCAAACTTTCAAAATTCTCACACAAGTAATGCACTCCTTGCTCAAGGACCTCGGGCAATTTTATTTTTGTCTCACACTTGATGACATCCATTTACCAAAAGTGCATCATGGCTCTGCAGTTTTAATGGAGCTGCATTTTTTAAACTATCATATCAAAATGCGAAGCTGTTAGCAGTACATGCTGCTTATTTTTATCATTGTACTGCACAGAAAACTATAACATCATATTGATGTCACTTGTCAATCCAGGATTGCACTGTGGATTGCATACTGCCATTTTCTTACTTCAGCTGTTGTAATAGACAATCCAGATCACACAGCAAATGACATTGATTGTTTGAATCTCTGTATATGCGTTTTATTTACTTCTTACTTGACAGTAGATATATCTGTGCTCAGTGGAACCAGTATTGATCAAGATTGTACACATCAGTCAGTATACACTGAAAAACAGCTGCCAAGACAGCAAATCTCAGAGCATACCTGAAATGTTACTGGGAGCAAAGGCACCCAATCTGCAGGGACAGTATTTCTCTTGCAGACATTTTGTTTTTAAGACACTGGCAGAATACAATGTATATATGTAGGCACTGTTAACAGTATACATCGATGTCCACAGAAATTATCTGTTTTTTCCCCTACACTGACTGACATTGGGATGGCTATTAATCACAGTATAAGATAGCTGCTAAGGGAAGAGGCTTGGGTGGTGTGGGGGACAAGGCGAATGTGTTGACATTTAATTTACCTTTCAGTAGTTACTTACATGGATGGGAAGATTAGCATGGCTGTGAATTACAGCAGCAAATCCTGGTACTATGTAAGGTAAACAGATCTAATACACAAGATCCTTGGCAAATGCTCTTGCTGTTCAGGGACAGTTTTCTCCTGCAGGACACTGATTACACTTGTGAACCAATGATAACAGTTCATGCTTGCCCACAAAACAATCCATTCATTTTTCCCTTTGTTAGAAAAATATGTATTTGAATATATGTGAAATGCTAGTTTAAAAACAAAGTGGTATGTAATGCATTTTACTCTATTAAGCATATAACAGAAAGGATAAATTCATGTGTAAATGCAAGTAGTTTTGAAACTGCAGTGTGTTTTGTAGCAAACTGACCTCCAACCCTGGCAGTTGCTAGCTTAGCAAGTTTTAATGTTTATGCTTTTCAAGAAGATTTTGCCTTTTTTCTGTTTTAGATCAGGGACTAGGTTACAGTAAATATTGTTGTCGAGATTTGTTATGCAGATCAGGGACAAAAGGAAGTACTGTATATTTGGTCATAGATCAGGGTAACAGAATAAGGTAGGCAGTTATTCTAGATAAGCTGTGAAAAGGAACTGAACTTTTGATATCACGTGATAAAATGGGTTACGTAACATTTTCTTTTACCATGGGAAATCAGTGCACTAAAACATCACGAGATCCGCCCCTAACCGAAGACGCAAAATACATGCAATCACAGCGTTCCGATAACGTTAGGTATTATACGAAATGGGTTAACAAATATGAATTTGATGGTAAACTAGATAAAACTTCACTAGTTAAACTCCTTAAGCAACTTAAATCCGATGCGGGAGGTCAGGCAAAAAAGCAACGCCAATTAGGCATTCCTCGGGCACACAGGTGGATTGAGGAAGCAAATCGTAGAGAACAGAAGATTAAAAATTCGAAAACATTATTTTTAGACAAAGAAGATAACTTAGTAACAGCAACAGCTCCTCCTCCTCCCTTGCCCCCTCCTTTACCCTTTTCAGGATATGAAGCGAGTGGACAGGCTGGTCCACCTCCACGTTATCCTGAAGTCTCAGCAAGACCACAAACGTTTGTTAGAGATCCTATTGAAACTAGGTCCCGAACACGTAAAAAACATAGGGACGCAGAATCATATCAAATAGAAAGAAACCTACAGGATGAGAGTGAGGAAGAAATATGCCCACTTATAGAGGTCCCAAATCCTCAGGCAGGACAGGAAGGGCAGGACCCAACACTCTTGGTATATAGACCATGGACACAGGAGGATATCCGGAAAGCTACTGAGGGAATTCCCCATCCGAAAGTTAATTTTACGAAATTTTTAGAAGATTTACAAGGCATGAGGTTGAGTTACCACTTGAATGGGGAAGAAGTATAAAAATAGTAAGACAAATTATAGGTCCAGATTGGCACATGATTTGTGGCACCTGGAATCCTCGTAATGCAGAGCTCAAACCACTCCCACATAGTGACGCAGAATTAGACAACAGAGTGAAAGGTCTTACAGACCGAATCTCTGAGAAATGGTAACCTAGAGCAGACTGGACTTGCATTAATCAATGCATACAACAGGAAAATGAGACAATAGATGGGTACTATGCTAGATTATTTGAATATTTTAATAATCATAGTGGTATGACGGTTCCTGAAAACCAAACAAATGATTCCCTGTATGAACAACAATTAAAAAATGCATTTTTGAAAGGTTGCATTGCACCTATCAGTAGCTTCATTACGAAGCATATGATAGACCATCGAACAGGTAGGTTACAAGTCTTACTTGAATACGCTAGACATGCTGAAAGACATTTTAATAGTAAGAAGAAAAAGAAGGTGCAAGTCTTCACTGCTGAAGACGGAGCTGAAGTATTTGTGTTACAGTCAGGTAAAAAGGGCAAGAAGAATACCCAGCGAAATAAACAGTCTGACAAACGATCAGAAGATTTTGAAGAGAGGAAAAAGAGAGGTGAATGCTTCAAGTGCGGGAAAAAGGGACATCTAGCAAGGGATTGTAAGCAGAACAAAAAGGTAATTACAGAAGATAAGGGAGATGAGGACTGACTATATGATAGTGAAGATACATCATGTGAAAGTAAGAAATCATCAGGAGAAGTTAATAAACAGAAAACAAATATAAATGTGATAGAAGGAATAGAGGAAGTGCAAGTAGATATGAAGGATGAAGAAAGTGAAATTTTGGATTTAGCATTATTGAGCCTAGAGCTCTACTTAGCAGATACGAAACCGGAAGTTACACTTCTGGTGGAGGGAAGGGAAGTCAAATTCCTGTGTGACTCAGGAGCATCACGGAGCCTGATACACCCCTCCAAGTTACCAGAACGTTCTGAATCACCTGATTATATACTGGTAAAAGCCACAAACGGACAGCTATACAGGGAACCACTTTCCCATGATATAGCAATAACTGACCCTGTTTCAGGTATGACCCAAAGAAGTAAAATTGTTGTTTCTACAAAGTGTCCAGTGAACCTATTGGGCAGGGACCTTATGCAGATATTTGGCATAGCAGTAGTTCCAACTGTACAAGGTATGGAAGCGCAGAGGCAAATGGATACTTTTGTGGTGCGATCGGAGGGTGAAACTTTTTACTGGTACAGCCAGGACCTAGTCACGACTGGTCCAGGGACAGTAACCGAGGAACTGATGAATGTAGCCATCAGTAAAGCCCCCTCCCTCGACACGGATCGACAGCATTTGTTACACTGTACTCTATACTACTGTACTACACCAGGACCTGATAGAGAGTATGAGCAGGAATTGTTCAGAAATCATGCAACTAGATTGGTTTTACGTACTTTGTACTGGGATACTAAGGGGAACAGTGTAGTTAGCTGTTCATTACCTCAAGAATTCCTTGCATTATATAGATCAAATCAATTACCACATGTCAGCTTGACAAAGAACAAAAATGTAAAATGGGCAAACTTAGGAGAAAAGATGACAAAATGGGAGAAACAGACTGACTTAGAACTGTCAGAACAAGGGATACAGAAACAAAAACTGAATTGATTGACACAGACACATCCAGCTGTACACTCGCAATCTAGCGAGGACAGCTGATTAGCATTTTTATTAGAAGAAGAAGAAAAAGCTTTATGTGAAATTCCAACCACTCTTTGGTCAACAGGAAAGTCAGATGTAGGACTTATTCGAACAGCAGGACCAGTTATAATTACACCAAAATCAGCATTTAGACCACAGAAAAGACAATACCCTTTGAGAAAATATGCAGAAATAGGAATCAAGCCTATAGTAGCAGCATTACTCAAAGAAGGAGTACTGGTAGAATCTCCCGATTCACCATGTAATACACCCCTATTTCCTGTTAAAAAAGCAAATGGGGAATGGCGGATGGTTTAAGATTTACAAGCTGTGAATAATGCAGTGATACCCAGAGCACCCACGGTGCCAGACCCACATACTTTGTTAAACGATTTGAAACCGCAACAAAAATATTTTTCTGTGGTAGATATCAGTAATGCTTTCTTTTCAATACCTATACATCCTGATAGTCAATATTGGTTTGCATTTACATTTCAGGGTAAAAGGTATACCTATACTCGACTACCACAGGTATATTGTGAAAGCCCAACAATATTTGCACAAGAAATGGCTAGCAACCTGGCAAGGTTTACCCCACCAGGAGGTAGTCAAATTCTACTTTACGTAGATGACATCTTGCTAGCAGCCCCCACCCAGCAACAATGCAGGGAGGATACTGTAGCGTTATTGAAATTTTTAGCAACACAAGGACACAAAGTAAACAAAAGTAAGTTACAACTTTGGAAAAAACAAGTAAGATACCTAGGATATGTGATATCCAATGAAGGTAGAATATTAGACGAAGAAAGAAAAACAGCAATTTTGCAAGCACCCAAACCAGCAACCAAGAAGGAAATGATGTCTTTCTTGGGTACAACTAATTTCTGTCGGAGCTGGATACCAAATGATGCGTTGGAATCTGCTCCACTGACTGACTTGATATACAAGACACCAATGGCAGCACAAGATATTTTACAATGGACACCTGAAGCAGAAACGGCTTTCTGCAGGTTGAAGCAGTTGATAGCTTCTTCATTAGTTTTAGGACTCCCAAATTATCACAAATGGTTCTTTCAGACCATAGATTGCAAGCAAGGATATATGACATCAGTGCTGATGCAACAACATGGGGAGAAGCAACGCCCCATAGCCTATTATTCATTGCAGTTAGACCCAGTGGCGCGATCTTTGCCTCACTGTGTACAGGCAGTAGTTGCAGCTGCAATGGCAGTACAGGCTTCGGCCTCAGTGGTGTTATTCCACCCTCTCACGTTGAGAGTGCCTCATGCAGTCGCAATAATTTTACTGCAAGAAAAAGTAGCATATCTCTCTCCTGCTAGACATCTTTCATGTATGACTATACTGCTGAGCCAACCTCATATGACAATTAAATGATGCACGACATTAAATCCATCAACATTACTCCCAACTCCTGTGGATGGCAAACCGCACAGCTGCCTGCAGGAAATTGAACAATTAGCCTTGCCTAGACAAGATCTTACAGATATGCCCTTGGATGATGCCGAGGTGACATATTACGTAGACGGCTCATGCAGAAGGGGCCCTACAGGAAAGAATCTAGTGGAGTATGCAGTAGTTACAGACACTGAAATTCTAGAAGCCCAATCCTTACCACATAACTTATCTGCACAAGCAGCAGAATTGATAGCCTTGACACGGGCATGTACCTTAGCAAAAGACAAATGTGTAAACATATATACTGATAGTCAGTATGCTTTTTCTACAGTACATGCATTTGTGCAACAATGGAAAAATAGAGGAATGATAACATCTAGTGGAAAACCAAATAATCATGCGCAATTTATTTTGGAATTATTAGAATCTATTCAGTTACCTACCAAAGTAGCTATTTGTAAATGTGTAGCTCATACAAAACAACTGGATAAGATTTCGAAAGGCAATGCATGAGCTGATGCCTCAGACTCAGAAACTTTACTTTTGAATGAGGAATTACAACCCTCTGAGATTTTAGATTTAGACATGTTAAAAACAATGCAGACGAGTACTACAAAAGCAGAAAAACAGAAATGGGAAAAACAAGGCGCAATTCTTGAAAATGGACTGTACATTTCCAAAGAGAAAAAAACGATATCGCCATCTAATTTATTTAGATATGCAGCTTTGTTGAGCCATGGGCAGTGCCATGTCTCAACAGGGGGGATGATACAGTTAGTAAACCGAATATTCCAAACATATGGATTCACAAACTATACAAAAAAATTGTGTGCAGCTTGTCATACTTGTAACAAGCATCATGCACAAGGGGCATTTAAACCTAAGCAAGGAAGTTTTACTATACCACCGTATCCGTTCCATACTATTTGTATGGATTTCATAGAATTGAATAAGTGTGAAGGGAAGAAATATTGTTTAGTCATCGTAGATATGTTTTCTAAATGCATAGAAGCTTTTCCAACCAAAAATCCGGATGCAGCAACAGTGGCGAAAGCCCTGATAAAAGAAGTAATCCCTAGATTTGGCATTCCAGAAAGGATTTATAGTGACAACGGCACACATTTTGTAAACCAGACAATCCAGCAACTTGGGAGATTTTTTGGTATCTCCTTAAAAAATCATTGCGCCTACCACCCACAGTCAGCAGGACTGGTGGAAAGGTACAATGGTACCCTCAAGAATAAACTTAGGAAGTTAGTTGAAGAAACCCAAAAGAATTGGATACACTGTCTGCCTTTAGCACTGCTGAGTATGAGAACGGTTCCAAAAGTGAAGGGTTTGACTCCCTTTGAAATGATTTTTGGGAGACCATATTATGTGCCTCAGTGGAAAGCTCTCATGCCTGCAGAGCAAGAGGCTGACAGTTTATTAGCTAGTTATATGAGGAAACTGTTAACAAATAAATCTGTTTTGCAGTTTAACTCTTTTTCAGATAAGGAACAGACCAGACCGGTGGAAGCAGTTTTGGCCCCCGGGACGTGGGTGTGGCTGAAAGCGACGAAAAGGAAGAATTGGGCGAGTCCAAAGTGGGAAGGACCATACCAGTACTGTTGGCAACGCCTACTGCAGTCAGAGTGGCTGAGAGGACATCCTGGGTTCATTTGAAACACTGCAAACTGGTAAAGAACTTTCAACTTGATAAAAATTTTGTGACTGATATACAACAAGGGCAAGATGGCCAAAAACAAAGCGAATAGAAAGTTAGATAAACCCCAGAGATGTTGCATAATCATTTTGCTGAGTATACTTTTATTGACTATAATTGTGACAATTTTCCTCTTGTTGTGGTTTTTCCTACACTCAACCACACAAGTGAAAGTGGGAAGGCGTGACGAAACGTCTGTAGACTGGCATCCAAATTTTAACACATACCTAGCCATGAAGCGTGTATATGTAGAGACTACAAACATTTCAAATTGCTGGGTTTGTACAACTATACCAACAGCATATGGAGGACTGATAATGTCCGCTGTCCCCTTGGGGATAAATGAGACTTGGGATAATTTACTCTTTGATACAGGAACTGTGAGATCACAGGACAAAATAGCTTTATTTTTACCTGTCACACAAAAAGGAATTGTATGTTTTTACAAAAATGACACTCTCCAGGTGGGCTGGAGCAATTGTAATATAACCATATCTTACAGGTGTTATATTAAGAATAGTAATGGCAATATTCTTTGCAATACTACTTATGACTCATATTTGAACTCACTGAAAACAACCATGCATGGCATTCGCAAGAATCCTGTTTTGTTTAAACACTTGTCAGTTATAGATCAGAAAATGTTTCATGCAGGATTAATGCGTATTAGTACTAAAGTAGAAAACTGTTATTTTATTTGTGGGGAAAAAGCATATAAATGGTTACCTGAGAATTGGTCCAGCAGTTGCTTTTTGGGTTATCTGGTTCTGGCAATAAGACATACTGCAGAATTACCTTTGGGTAAGATACGAAACGTGAGAGAAGTAGCTCGGAAACCTGGAGGTCCAGTCGAGAAACCTGTAAATCCAGTTGGACGGATCAAAGCTGGCTGGAAAGACCATAATAACGTGAAAGACAAAAGTAAATTGACTCATATGGACTTGAGTGACAGTGTTATATCTTGGGCAGGAATATTCCCAGCATATGGAGCAGTCAAATCGATCTGGGAGCTGAGGAAGTTGTCGAAACTTCTCGAAGTAATGAGTAATGCAACTTTCTCTGCCCTAGAACTGGTGACTGATGAACTGAATGCAATGAGAACTGTTGTGCTACAAAATCAAATGGCTCTTGACTTCACCCTAGCGGCGAGAGGTGGTACGTGCACCCTTATCAAAGAAGAATGCTGTGCGTACATACCAGACAATAGGCATGAAATTAACAACCACCTAGAGGTAATTCAGCAAGTATCAGCCATGACTGAACCAGGCCCAAAGCCACTAACAAACTTTTTCCAGAATCTTTTTGGGGGGTGGGGTTCCATCCTAATGAATATTCTGATTGCCATTTGTGTGGGTATACTCCTAATAGGAGCATGTGTTTGTTGTGGAATTCCCTGCATGAAAAGACTAATCAAAGATTTTATTGATGTATCTGTTACTGAAACTTTGTACCAAGATATTGAGATTGAAAAATTGATCTCAGATGACATTTTTTCTGAAGTATAGATCGAATGACTCACCTAGCTGAAAATCCTTAGTGGAAGAGGTTGGGAGATGAAATGACATTATACATACTTCAAAATAGAATAAAAAGTATTAATAGGAGGGAAAATGTTAGAAAAATATGTATTTGAATATATGTGAAATGCTAGTTTAAAAACAAAGTCGTATGTAATGCATTTTATTCTATTAATCATATAACAGAAAGGATAAATTCATGTGTAAATGCAAGTAGTTTTGAAACTGCAGTGTGGCTTGTAGAAAATTGACCTCCGACCCTGGCAGTTGCTAGCTTAGCAAGTTTTAATGTTTATGCTTTTCACAAGTGATTATCTGCTGGGTCAGGAAATTAAATATGTGAAATAATGAAATCTTCTGCTCTTTCCTGCTGGGATGATTTGGCCTTGTATACGTGTTACTAAGATAGCATGCAGCTGGTGGGAAAGTGTTACAGTGAACAAAGATGTGTATTAGAAGATTGAATCTGCTATTGTATTCGAACTGATATGAAACGTTGAAGAAGTAACTTTACAGAAAGACATTATGTCTGACCAGGTGGATAGCAAGGCCGTATTGTTACCAGAGGAAATCTTTTTTAAAATATACAGCATCAGCAGTTTTTATGAATAGAAGACTGTAAGCTAAAGTGATGTAGATGCCCTGTGACATACCACGTCAGTAAGGTGGGCACAACTTGAATGTAAAGACTATAAAATCTATACACTTCCTGTTTCATGTTAGACAAAATTCTGTATTTGTACGTTTTTTGCCTCCTGGTGTACACTAGTAAACTTTTGAACCTAAACCTCCTGTGTATTGAATTCTTGATTTTATTTAACACCCTTCATTTTACTTTTTTATTAAAAGATCAAGGTCAGATGTCTGTGAACATACTGTGTTATAGAACGTATCTGAATTTGCCTCATTTTCGCTTGTCTAGTTATAAAAAACAAAACAAAAAAAAACTTTTATATCAGCAGTGATACAAATTAAATACAAATCAGCTTTTTAGAACAAGCAAAACACTGACACTTCTGAAATAATGCATTAAGTATTTCATGTTGGATGCACAATGTATTTATTATAGATATTTGCAGGAGTCAGGACCTTTGCATATCATATAAAATGAATAATGAATATTTCACAATAATATGAATTTTGATAACTTTAACTTTGTTTCCCTTACACAGACCTTTGCATATAATATAAAATGAATAATGAAGGCTTTCCTTACACAGAAATTTGTAATACCTTATGTATATAGACTGTGTGTGTGTGTGTGTGTGTGTGTGTGTGTGTGTGTGTGTGTGTGTGTGTGTGTGTGTGTGTGTGTGTGTAAGGTTTAACATCCACACAAGGACTGCATTTGAGCTTGTTCCCCACAAAACATCATTTTAAATAAAGAATCTAGGTTTTTGTGATACTTTGCTTTTCATTTGGTTGAATTTATACACAGCATTTTAGACTATTGACTTTCATATTGCTCATTTGCAGCATTATTTATTAGAATGAACAATCTAATAGTCATGTGTGTATTGTTATTATGGACAACTAACACTGACTCTGTCAATAGGCTGAGATAGGCTGAGATTAGTCTTTACAAAACCTCCTTCCACTTGCATCATGGCCTGTCTGAATGCCATATTTAACCTCTTTTATCTAAGCCTCTCTACTGGTTATATTCATGAACCATTGAAAACAGCCATTGTGATGCTATTATACAATTGTGGCCAAAATACTGACCCTGGTACCTTTAGACCTATTAGTCTCACTATCTCCCTATGTAAATCTATTGAGACTATTATCTCAGACCTCATTAACCTGGGCATTGAAAATCTCTTAACCATGGACTCTCACCACTTGGCTTTGTCAAAAGAAGGTCCTTCCTCTTTAAAGTAAACAAAGCATTGGTTATCCATTGAGTTGTACATAGAGTATATCTGGATCTGGCCAAGACCTTTGATACTGTTCTACATCTTGTCCTTACTGACAGACATACATTTGAATATAAATCTTTATGTTGTGTGGTGGAAAGCTGACAGAAGCCTTATGGTAATAGTCACTGGTGCCATTTTCAAAAGCAAAAAAGTTACCATTGTTGTAACAAAGGGCTTATTGTTGAGCCCCATCCTATTTGGTATCCATTTCTCAGACCTCCAGGCCAACACCCCTAGTTTATGGTCATTTCAGTTTGTGGATGGTTGCAATTAGGGTGTTATTTCTTCATCTTCCACATAGCTTAGACCATATTAGTAATTGATGCAGGGACAGTGATCTCAAATTAAATGTGAAAAAAATGTAGCATAGTTCATTTTGCTCGACAAAAAATTTCACGTACTATATTAGTGACATGCCATTCCAGAAGGACACTGTTGCAAGGGATATAGCCTCTCTTAGGTTCATAGGTTCATAGGTAGGTACTAGGCTACTGGCCCTAGGGCCTATATAAGCCTAGCCAAAGGTACCCTGGCTTTCGCCACCCAAGAAAATTATTTTCCTGTGCTACTGTCGAGCAGAGCCACAGAAGCAATCCCTGGGGTGAATTTCCTATCTCCCATCCAATCATCAAGATTTTTCTTGAATAGTGCTAATGAGGAGCTTTGTTTGATATAGATAGGTAGTTTGTTCCAAAGTATGGGATGTCTCTGGGACAGGAATCTATCCCTCCAGCTTGTTCTGTTTATTGTGGTGACAAGGTTTAGGTCCCTAGAGCATTTAGCTCATAGGGATTGGGATTTCTTTAAGTGGAGCATGTCTAAAAGCTCTGGGTTTGACATAACTTTGTGTGTTAGGCAGAGATCGCCTCTGAGTAGGCGATATGCAACGGAGTAAAGCTGCAATTTTTTGAGACAGTCCACATAGGGCATCTCTTTGAGGCCGGTAATCCTCTTTGTGAGGTATTTCTGTGGCCTTTCCAGTTGTTGTAGATGTCTTGTGAGGTACATACCAAAAGGGGCACTGTACTCTATAATGGGTCTAATGAGTGACGAGTAGAGGGGAACAATGACCTCTTTTTTCCTGGATGAGAAACCTTTTGTGATGAGGTGTGCCACATAGAAGGATTTCCTGACTACTGTGGTGATGTGATTATCAAAGGAGACACTACTGTCCACCTGTGTCCCAAGGTCTCTTATCACACTTTCAGTGTTAAGTAAACTACCACCTATGTGGTAGTTCATGGGTATTGAGTTTTTACCAAAAGGGATGACAATGCACTTTTTGGCATTGAGCTTGAGGCCATGGCTTTGACACCAGGCATCTGTCTCAGCTAGGCCCTTTTGTAGGATGTCCACATCTTTTGGAGTTTTGATTATGGCTCCTAGTTTGCAGTCATCTGCACACTTCGTTAGCCAAAGACCTTCTGTGTTGGCCTGTACTTCAGAGAAGTAGATACCAAACAGGAGAGGACCCAGGACTGAGCCCTGTGGTACTCCACTTGTCACTGGTCTAAAGTTGGATTTGGAGTCTGCTACTTTCACAGTGTGGGTTCTGTCAGTGAGCCAGTTGGCAACCCGTCTTGTGACATAGGGATTTATACCTAGTTTAGTGAGTTTATCTATAATTCCAGAGTGGGGGATGGTGTCGAAAGCCTTGGTGAGATCTAGATAGGCTGTGTGAACCACCTTAGCCTCATCTACGGCTTTGGTGACTGCTTCAAAGAAGTCTATCAGGTTTAGGAGACATGATCTGCCTTTTACAAACCCGAACTGTGTGGGGTCCTGAGTTTGGAGATTACCAATGTCATTGTTTATAAGTTTCATGATGATACATTCCATAGCCTTGCAGATCAGTCTTGTTAGGCTAATGGGGCGGTAGTTTCTGGGGTCTGTGGTGGCTCCCCCATTGTGGAGTGGGATAATTGTTGCTGTGCGCCATTCTGGTGGTGGGCACATGGCATTGAGGTGAGGCTATGATTGAACATGGTACTTAGGTGGGGTGCCAGTTTGTTCTGTAGTTCTGTAGTAGGGATGTCGTCAGGTCCCATGGATGCTGTGTTCTTGGCTTTGGATAGTGTGTTTTTTACCTGTGCAGCCGTGATTACAGGAACTTTGCATTCTTCTGGTATAGAGATAGGCCCTTTAGGGGATGACAGGGGGTAAAGTTAGCACTGAACCTATCTGCCAGGATGTTGGCAATATCAGTTGGTTCTGTATATTTAATGCCGTTGTGCTGTAATTCAGAGCAGATCTGAGTGTTGCCATTGAGATTCTTGACATAGCTATAGAATGCTTTGTGGTTGTCTTTAGAGTCAGTGGCAATTTTGTTTTCATAACTAGCTTTGGAGGATTTTATGAGGGATCTCAGCTTCTTACTGAGGCTGACCAGGGAGTTTCTCCAATCATGGGATTTTACTCTTTTTTGCAACAGTTTCTTTCTTCTGTTGTAGAGTTTGTTTATGGCAGGGGACCACCAGATTGGCTTCCTTTTTTTGGAGGATAGCATCTTGGTTCTGTTAGGGAATGCACAATCCATGCACTTGTGTAAGTGCTTATAAAGTGCATTTGTGCAGGATTCAGCAGTCATACCACTATTGTCCGTCAGCTTGGGTGTCATGAAGTTTGCCACTTCTAGTATATCCGAAGGAGGTAGGGCGTGCACTACCGAAGTAGCGGAATCCGGCAAAAACTCCCACAGCCAAACGTTAGTATCACAGCAAAAATTGTACCACAGCAAATAAATAACTGAAGCAATGCAATGCCTTTACAATGAAATAAAGGCTTCGACAAAAATATTCCGTACTGTCCACAACTGTTGTTTATTTCAAATATTACCTAATAAATCATCCTATTTAATTCTATAATATATGAAATCATATTTTGACCATACCAAGTATACTACGACTGTAAATATATATATAGTATATATAACATAAATAATATTTATAGTGTACTAACCAAACACACATAATTGTGCTGATGTTAATATAAATACATACATAATATACATTATATACACATTAGATAACCAAATACATATAATTAAAAACAATTTATTAAAAAACATAGACTTGTAACTTGTTGCTATACCCATATCAAAAAAATATATATTTTAAAATATTAATGTGTAATGTAATAATAATATTGTTCACCCTAAATACTACATGTGCTATCTCCCTTTAATATGTCTCAATCTAAGAACAGGTTTTATACTACAACATTCATTAATACCAGGCCAGTTATATGCATTCAACATAATCTGTATTTTTAATTCTTCTGCATCCAGATCATAATTAGTGATCCTACCTTGTCTGTCTTTAATAATTTGGGATGCACCAAAAAATCTAAAATAATGGTTACTATTCTGCGTAACATGCCTTGCCAATGCATTTGTGCACTTGGATTTTTTAATATCACTCAAGTGCTCCCTAATTCTGTCCCTCATATGCCTGCTGG
Organism: Protopterus annectens; assembly: GCF_019279795.1. Classification (NCBI taxonomy): domain Eukaryota; kingdom Metazoa; phylum Chordata; order Ceratodontiformes; family Protopteridae; genus Protopterus; species Protopterus annectens. Next base: position 1,736,173,944 of record NC_056733.1, on the reverse strand, counting down.
TCTTACCGACATAAAACGCTTCACAAAGCTGACATATAGCAATATACACCACATTGGATGAATAACAATCAAAATGACCCGCTATTCTGATATTGCAATGGTTGACCACAACCTTATTACCTGTGGTCTTAATATATGGGCATATGGAACATCTGCCACATTTAAAATTACCCAATTTCCTATTAGTTGTTCCTTCATTGTTATAAGTGGCCATCTCAAACAATTTTTTAAAAGATACATCCTTTTTATAAATATATGTAATGTTTCCCTGAAATATTTTACCAAAACTATTATCCATATTCATCACATGCCAATTTTTATCTATTATTTTCTTAATAATATATGCAATGTCATTATATGTTGTAATATAAAATGGAATAGAACTTAAATCAAATTGTCTATTTGAATGTCTCTCATTTGCCATATTGTCCTCAGACAAAAACCCACCAATAATTGATTTATATACACCTGTATCTCTCTTACCCTTAACTTCATTCAAAACATTATTACATAACTCATCTGGGTAACCACGATTGATAAAAAGGGACTTCATAAAATTCAATTCCACATAAAATTCATCCATATTGCTCACCATTCGTGCTGCCCTGACCATCTGGCCTTTAACTATGGCCTTTTTCTGATGGTCAGGGTGCCAACTTGCATAATGCAAGTATGAATTTGAAAAAGTTGATTTTCTAAAAATGTTAGACTCCAATTTCCCTCTATTCCTATCAACCGTAAGTTTAACATCTAAATATGTAATGGTGTCCTTATTCATATCATATGTGAACGACAAAAACCAAATACTACTATTAATATACTCAATAAAAGCTTCTAGTACAATTTGCTCCCCTTCCCATATAAAGAACAAGTCGTCTAAAAATCTTGAATAAAATTTTACATGAGTAAAAAATTCATTTTTAAACAAATAATTTTGTTCCCAGAAAGTCATAATAAAATTTGCAAACATGGGGGCACAAGCTGCCCCCATTGCCACACCATTCACCTGTCTATAATAATTTCCTTCATAAAATATATAATTATGTCTTAAAACTAAATCCATAAGTCTAACTAACATATTAATTTTACCCTGATCAAACAGATTAGTTTCAAACAACTGTTCTTCCAACCATTCCAATCCTGTTTCATGCGGTATCACCGTAAACAGATTGTTAACATCCATGGTAACAAATATATGATTATTACTAAATGTAAAAGTACTTAACTTTCCTAAAAAATCCCACGAATCCTTTAATACATGGGTGAACTTAACCATACCCTTCTTGAAATGATGGTCCAAATACTGACTAATAAAATGCGTCTTATTTCTCTTTCCATCAACTATAGGTCTGAACTGTAAATTTCCAAGACCTTTGTGTATTTTAGGTATTCCAAAAATACCGCTCACAACAGGACATTCATTACTCAAAAATTCCCTTTCCTTTTCTGTTAATTCACCTTGGTATAACATGTCATCAAGTGCCATGTCAATTCGTTTATTAGCAATGTAAACTTCATTTAAACTGACCTCCTCATAAGAATCACCAACCAACATGGAGGTCATATACGTTATGTAATCATTCCTATCCACCACTACAACCCCACTTCCCTTATCGGGCTTCATGATTCTTATACTTTTGTTACTCAAGATCCTATTTAAAGTATCCTGTTCCTGATTTGTCATGTTGGAATTAAAAGGTTTATTATATTCAGAAAAGAATTGTCTTAATTCCATTTCACACAGATTTTCAAACATTACAACCTTTTCATTCATAGGTGGGTTATATATACTGGGTTTTGTGAGTCTACTCGACTCTTCATTTAAATTAATGGTTCTACCCTGGAATAGGATTTTCAAATTCACTTTCCGTGAAAAAAGTTTTAAATCCATTAACGTATTAACCAATTTCCCTTTTCTGCAGGGAACATAATTAAAGCCCTTTGAAAACAAATCCACTATATTACTATCAAACACAGTGGAAGTGTAATTATATAATTTATAATCCCCTGTACTATTGCTAATAACTAAAGGGTTATGAAAAACCACATTATCTACCAAGGTTCCTACTTCCACATCTTCACCCTTATTCAATTCACCATCACAAAAACTTCTTACAGGTGTTAAATCATCAATAAAATGTGAGCTAAGTATGTCAGGTAAAACAATACATGCATTTAAATCAGACATATGCGTATTCGCATTGCTGTTAGTCTGTAATACATTAGTTCGTGCCCGTCCGGCACAAACATTAAGAAGTTCACCCTGTTCGTGGGACTTATAAATATCATGCCGTATATTTGTTTCCATTGTTCCAGAACAAGCCTCTGAATGTAAATCTCCTTCAACAGGATAATCATATATAGACATGTCCCCCAAAAATCGATCGACGGTATGGTTAGCATCCAATGTCAATGAAATATCTTTACTGTCTATATCAGACAAGTGTTTGCCACTAACTAAAAAGTCTAACTTGGTCGTCGTATTCTCAGCATTATTAATACACAATACATTATCATTCAATATGCAGAGATGGTTACTGGTTACACTAATATGCGCCTCACTCATATCCATGTCACATATATTTGAATTAAATGATGAGAATGATGTTAAAACATTAGGCAGACGACTAAATCCTGTACTACTTACAGTTTCCATGCACCCATTTGATGCTGCCTCATTTTGTTCCAGGGCGCCAACGGCTACTTGCGCGCCCTCCGAGCATTTTTTTGATATTGTTGAGTGTTGGTATAAGAACCATTTCTTTTCGATCTAGCCCCATTGCTACACATTTCTCCATCATCATGAGATATATGCTGATTTTTAATTCTCTCAGAACGCCTTGCCACATCCTCGCCATCGTCGTCATCCGAATGTACCTGCACCATCTCTCCTTGTTCGTCGCAGGAAGTGAAATCATCCAACACATCAAGATTTCCGCCTCTTCGGCGCGTTAGACCATTGCCATGGTTACTCTCAATTCTTTTAGATTTGGGATACACCTGCCCCAACTGATAAATCTTTCTGTCCCTCTGGATTTTTTTACTCTTTTTCAAAAAAATGTTGTCACAGCTTCGATCAATGTCTTTGATGATATTGACATATTGCGTATAATTCTGCTCAAATAACAAATCCTGGCTAATACTCTGATTAAGAGATTCCAAGTCACTTAACAAATCCTCGATTTTGATGGAATTATATTTAATCATGATTTCCATAAGTTGCAAGCCAGTTTTGTTAAACAGTTCATGTAGGTCATTGAGCATGTCCTGCTGAGAATCGCAACCATTGGGGTATCTCCATAATCTCAACCCCTTCGGAACCAACCCTAATTCAATATTCCTCCTTAGATATTCATTTTCCATTTGTGTACGCTTAAGCTTAAATAACTTTCTCTCAAAATCATTTAACAGTTCTTTCATAGGCTTATGACTATGCACGACCGTATTATTGGTACTGGGTTTCTCGTTACTAAATGAATATTTGTGAGACTTCCACGCTTCGCAATTATACAATACATATTGACCATTGCTGGGAGCGGCACTGATATTTTCTCTTACCCCCTGTCTATTGCTGCCCGTATTGTCCAGTTGTGGGGTTGGTTGTGTAAGAGGCAAACCCAGACTATCCACATTCGTCTCCTGGGATGTTTTCTCGTCAGACATCAACTTGTTAATCAACACAGAGTGCTCCTTAAGCTGGTCTTTAATTTGCCTAAGAAGTTCCATTACATCAGCGGTACCTCCCTCCGACTCCATCCGGAACAGCCGCAAACTGATAATGTGACAAAAACTAAACACCACAAGTATATCCGAAGGAGGTAGGGCGTGCACTACCGAAGTAGCGGAATCCGGCAAAAACTCCCACAGCCAAACGTTAGTATCACAGCAAAAATTGTACCACAGCAAATAAATAACTGAAGCAATGCAATGCCTTTACAATGAAATAAAGGCTTCGACAAAAATATTCCGTACTGTCCACAACTGTTGTTTATTTCAAATATTACCTAATAAATCATCCTATTTAATTCTATAATATATGAAATCATATTTTGACCATACCAAGTATACTACGACTGTAAATATATATATAGTATATATAACATAAATAATATTTATAGTGTACTAACCAAACACACATAATTGTGCTGATGTTAATATAAATACATACATAATATACATTATATACACATTAGATAACCAAATACATATAATTAAAAACAATTGTAACTTATAAATATTATTTATGTTATATATACTATATATATATTTACAGTTGTAGTATACTTGGTATGGTCAAAATATGATTTCATATATTATAGAATTAAATAGGATGATTTATTAGGTAATATTTGAAATAAACAACAGTTGTGGACAGTACGGAATATTTTGTCCTTTATTTCATTGTAAAGGCATTGCATTGCTCAGTTATTTATTTGCTGTGGTACTATTTTTGCTGGGATACTAACGTTTGGCTGTGGGAGTTTTTGCCGGATTCCGCTACTTCGGTAGTGCACGCCCTACCTCCTTCGGATATACTTGTGGTGTTTAGTTTTTGTCACATTATAAGTTTGCCACTTCTGTCTTAAGAAGCGTGAAGTTGGCTTTGGAGAAATTTTTTACTGTGGTTTCCCTAATGGGGGGTGGGGGAGGGATGTGGATGTCTATGGTGATTAGCTTGTGGTCGGATCTGACCAATGAGGAATTGACCTCTGGTGTGGAGCACCGGTTGCCCATGTTGGTAATAACCAGGTCTAGGATATTGCTGCCCCTGGTGGGGGTGTGGATAAGTTGATCCATGACATTGGAATTTATGAATTCCAGAAAACGTTGAGCACAAGAGTTGGTACATGAGTAGTTTTCCCAGTTAATGGTAGGCTAGTTGAAATCACCCATTATTACGGTGTTAGGTTGTACCCTAATATTTTCCAATGTATTAAGAAATGAGGAGTGGGAATCCTGAGTCATGGTGGGGGATCTGTAGCAAGCTACAATTTGGATTGCGGTCTTGCCCAGAGTTAGTTGCACTTGGATAATCTCGGATGCATTATGCTGAACAACTAGCCTGGAGATGTGGATATCTTCCGCCTTTAGTGTTTCGGTCCAGGTTAGGTGGCCGAAAGGTGTGGTATGAATTATAGCCTGGTAATGCAGGGGTACTCTCTGGAGCCTTGAACCAGGTCTCTGTCACTGCACAGATGTCGATGTTCTCCATTTTAAGGAGTGCCTCGAGAGAGTGCATTTTGAAGTTTAGACTTCTAGCATTGAGTAGCATTACCCTCAGATTCTTCTTGCCTGTACCTGTAGGGTGGTGAATTTGTCATTTGAACCTTGCCTAAAAAAGGCACTATAGAGGTGGCTAGAGCCTTAGCCAGTATCCGGAATCCCAGGGGCGACAGGTGCAGGCCATCTCTGGCAAAGCATCATGGCTTGTCGATCATGTAATTCCAGGCAGACAGATACTGGATCCCCTTAGAATAACACCAGAAGTTTAGCCAATTGTTGAAGTCAATCATTTTGTCCTTGTACTGTGGTATCATTCTGGGTGATGGCAGGATGCTACTCAGGGCTAGGGTCATACCTGCCTGGGCTACAAGATCGGACAGCTCCTCCATGTCCCTTTTCATGTAGTCCAAGGAGGTACGTCTCAGGTCATTCACACCAACATGGACAATGAC